>NC_061807.1:31687870-31987870 GCF_021462225.1 Girardinichthys multiradiatus
ACCAATTTGTCCACAGCTTTGTTAATAACTGCCTCTTGATAATCCAAAGCCTTTTCCCATGTAACATAAAATCAAACCCTCAAATATGGCAAACATTGTACACATGCTAAAATACCTCAGTCCAACACAGGGAGCCCAGAGGAGCGGACTGTCCTGGAAAAGGCAGAGGGGTTCGGCTGTAAACGGGAGAAGTCCACCCCCCCTGTGGCTGATGTGGACGTGGTGCTGCCCACCCTGGAGATCAGTGTTGGTGATGACTTTGAGTTAAGTGTGGAGTTCATAAACTGCAGCGACCAGAAGCGCACCGTGGATGCCTACATCAGTGGGAGTGTGGTGTATTATACTGGAGTCTCCGGCAAAGAGTTCCTGTTAAAGACCCCCACTGTGACCATTCAGGCCCAAAAGAGTGAGTAGTGGGAGACATGAGGAGAGGACGGGGGGGCTCAAGATTAACAAAAAACAAAGAGTTGATGACACAACACAAAACAAAAACAAGAATTGGGTGCACGCAAGTTTGATTGATTCAACATATAGGCTCAAATATATACATACACCCCCATTAGTATGTTGATAAATGTCCTTTAAATAGTTGCTCCTTTACCACATGCTTTTTGTAGCCATCAATAAGCTTCAGGGATATTTCTGGCTCTAAAAGTCGGTCAAACACCGCCAAATAAACCAGAAATAGTAACAGTTGCAATAGTGATTTCACTTGAATAATATTCTTTTATATCTTACCTTTACACAGGTACCAAAAGTTTGAATGTAGCCCTTATAACTGTGGCGCTAAATTTGATTTATTTAAGTTATGTAAGTTCAGGTGGAAATTGATCTAAAACCCCTCAGGGCTTAACAGGGGAATGGTGTTTGGGTGTTACTGTTGGAACACCAAGTTGTGTCTAAATTTCAACCATCTCACCCAAACTGTCACTATCAAATGAAGGAAGATTGACTCACCCCTTGGAAACCAACATATTTGCATCAAATGACTACACCTGCCACATGTATTCTACTGATGGCTGCTAATGGACATTTTACACCTATCAAGGATTGTACTGGGGGCGCTTTGCCCTCAATTACCAATCAGAGTTATGTCCAGTTATTTGTCATCTTGTCAGTTTGCATACTTTATACCTAAACTCTTGTTTTGTTTGTGCTAAATTCAAATGAACAATCTCCACTTAATTTGGGATCTACTTGATAGCAAAACATATAATATTATAATGTATTTTCATATAATTGTAAATAAATTCAGGCAGTAAAGGGTTTAAGATGTTCAAATGTTTTCTGGTCAACAAGACAAAGATTTTGCCACAATGAGTGGAAACATTTTTGGTGGGGTGAATCTTTAAAACCTAAATAAAAACTGTACCTACTGTCATGCACAGTGGTGGCAGCATCATGCTGTGGGCCTGTTTTGCTGCCTGTGCTACTGGTGCTTTGCACAAAGTGAGTGGAAACCTGACCTCAACCCTATTGAAAATATGCCCAGTAGCCAGGTCCATGGTAGACAACCAATGAGTTTAATCAATTACACCAGAAGCATACATCTTTCTGCAACCTGTTAAGGACCATTTAACCAAGTATTTATAATATACAATGTATTTATAGTTAATTTATTCTGGATATATAGAAGTCAATAATTAATAAGAGATTAATTCTAATGACACGTGTATGTAAACGTCTGACCATATCTCTAATTGTTGCAGGCGTGAAGGAGTTGATGACAGTTGAGTCGAGGAGCTACATGGATCATCTGGTGGATCAGGCTAACCTCCACTTCATTGTCACTGGGAAGATCAGAGAAACTGGCCGCATCGTGACTGCCATGAAAGTCATCGCCCTGCACAATCCCAAACTCACTGTCGAGGTATGAAGTGATCCTTTCTGCTGATCCAGTAAGAATCTATCTGAATTTTTTCTTTTTTGTTATGAACAAAAACGTTTTCCACGTTGACTTTGTGAGGTTTTCGTATGTTTCCTGTATGTGCTCCAGCTGACTGGCAGCGGCAAATTGAACGAAGAGATGATGGCCACTGTGCAGTTTACAAACCCCTTCTCCATCAACCTCGAGAGCGTCTACCTCCGCATGGAAGGACCAGGAGTCATGGAGCCCAAATCTAGATATTATAGGTGAGACTGACAAGAAACAGATGAGTTTTTCTTTAAATAAAACACTTCAACAATACATATTTTAATTTGCAGCCATGGTCTGGCACGTTTATCCATACCAATAAATATATCTTTATATGTAATTTTCTCCTGAAGTTACTGTTAAATAAGTGTCCGAATCTTATGCTGTTTCCAAAAATACCATATATGTTGTACATGAGGGAATAGTGGAGGAATCTAGGATTCAAAGTAAGAATATGGACCACACCTTTCAAAATAAATGACATAGAAAATGTGTACGTCATTAGTTCAAAATACAATTTTAATAGTTTTTTTCTGTTCATAATATTTCATCGTATTCTAAATACTTGATCTGGCTACTAAACTATGAGATACAATGATGAGTTATGCTTCTGAGTCTTGATTCAAAATTTCCAAACTATATATCCTCTGAAAGCAGTCCAGTGTGTCTGGTATGTAATTCAAGCCATTCTGTTCACAGTCTGATCCCAGGAGGCTCCTCTCTGACCTGGACTGAACCGTTTACCCCACAGAGGGCTGGCAAAACCAGACTGTTTGCTACTCTGGATTGTTCTGGTCTCAGACAGGTCTGCGGCCAGGCATCCATCACCATCGATGTCTGAAGACAACCAAAAGATTACTGATAGTTAAAGCATACGGTGCTGTGCAAAAGCTTAAAAACAGTCCTAATTTCTTTATAATTAGCTGAAATAAGTAAAAAAGCAACCATGGTCTGGAGAAAAGCTTCAGAAAGCATGGATGACTTTTAATATGGGCACCTTTACAAGATGACAATCTCTCAAAACATGAATAAACATGATAGATGACTCAAAATGTTTTTACAGATACGTACTTCAGCGTAATTATTGACATATAGCATAGAAATATAAGACCTCAGTAAGAATAGCTTTAGCATCTATATTAACAGTGATGGATGTTTGAACATATTGAAAACGCTAATTAGTCATAAAAATAGCCAGTGTAGTCAGATGCCTTATACACAGGAAAGTACAGTCAGAAATAGATTTTAAAAATAAATGAGATTTTTACCATTAACATAATGAAAATTCACAAACAATTTATAAATCTTTACCATATTTGCTTCTAGCGCCATTTTTAAGTGTTTTCATTTGGCCACTGGAGGGCAAAATAACTGACAAGAAAAAGACAAATTTAGCATTTACATCTCATTGCACATGTTAACAGGAAGTGTTGTCTTTTTCACTATGCAGCAAACTATAGTAGGTTGTTATATACAATCTCTATGCATATCAGAGCTTCCAATTTATTTTCTATGTGCTTGCTACAACACAAAGAGTTTTCAAATACTGAATACATATAATAAATGTAAAACAGACAAAAAGTATTTTATATTTTCGTCATCGCATTTAATTTCATATTTTTAATATACATCAAAGCTGCAGTAGGGCGTTCTGAGAAAACCTGGACTGAAAATTTGAACAAGCACACCTCACAGGTCCCTCCCCCTTGCTCTCTGCTGTGCTACAGCCCTCCCTCCACAGCTCCTCCCGCACAAAGGAGCCTGCGGTGAACGCACAGCTTGGTCATCGGTCTTCTTCTGCAGTTTTCCAGTAACGTTATGTTGTTTATCTGCCATTAGCACAGCTGCAGCATACCGGCAATCTTTGACTTGAACGACGGTACACTGTGGAGGGAGGGGTGTGAGCAATGCTTACACAAGCATGATTGACAATGCTAAGACATTCTTCCTGGCTCTGATTGGTTGTTTCTGACAGGGAGCGGTGTATTTCTGCAAATTGCAGTAGGACCACTGAGAGGAGCCAGAGGAGCTTGATTTTTTTCACAGATTATCTGTCTCACATTCTACTGTCAGGACATAGTGACACTTTTAACAAATATGTAGAAAAATTAACTGTTACAAAAGTTATCTACTGCAGCTTCCAAGTACCCCCATTCATACTTCTCTGTATTTCTATACAGTCAACCCTATATTTAAATAAATCATTGTTAACAGCTGTCACTGTTTTTCCTTTACCTGGGAATTAATAGACAAATCAAACTAATAAAATATTAACATCAGCGACATGTGGTGTTTGTTATTTGTACCATATTAGACTATGTGTGTGAGTGTGTGTGAGTGAGTGAGAGAGAATGTGGGGAAATAAAGATTGATAAAAGTCACTTAGCAGGTTGAGCTGACATAAGAAAACTCAATCATTAACCCTCAATTGGATACCAGCTGCTTTAAATGACTGTCCATAGACCAGCCAGTATTACTGGTTATAAAAAAAATCAAATCAGTCATATAACCTAAAGTACAATAATCCTATTGAGCGCATTACACCTTTACAGTTAAAAACATTCTACATAAAGGGTTTCTTGTATTTTTAGGATCAATAATCTAAATTAAGCAAATTCCAAAAAAGGGTGCGAGATCACTGATCACTTTCCAGCTTTATTGTGCAAACTTCATGGACAGTAATGTGTCAACACCATCTGTGTCTTTATCAGAGATGTTTGAAAAGTTACTCTCCATGAAAAATATTACTTAATAAAGCAAAGCCCACCTGGAAGAAGGGGGGAAAATTGAAAAAATGGCGTCTCAAAGAGGTTTATTTAAAAACTAAGAAACTTAATGTTGTGTTAGACGCTAGTCAGACCTTCACTTTGCCATTTTGTACCTTTGCAGATTGGTTGTTTTCTTACCCAACTATTTCATGTACAAAATGGTGCTGCCCACTGAACAACGTTTCCCAGTCACCATGCACATATTTGGACAACTCATTTTGACAACCAACCCGCATCTCCTCACTGACTTTACATGTAAGAAATGCACTATAAGTGATTGAGGGCACAACTGAGGCTTAGAAAGGTGTCCCTTTTTTAAATATTTTTACTTTTTATTGTCGTTCATGAACCCCTCGTCCTAACTGCACCCTGGGAAATTGCATATAATGCTCATATTATAAGCCGCCACTGTTCATAGGTATGAATTGATCTGGACGATGCCAATCAAATATTTATCACAACCGCAGCTCCAAGCAGGGTGATCAGCCCTTTTCCTGACTTGGTGGAGTCAGACATCTTTGTTGGAGAAAAGCTTTCTAAAAGTTCTGAGGATCTCTCTCCCACCAGAACTTGCAGCTCTGCCAGGAACGAGTCAATAAGGGTGGCTCAGCCACTTAGTAGCAGATTTTGGGGCAATGTGGCAGCTATGTCATATAATAACATAATTGGGTTAAAGGAAATTGGAAGTTACCAAAGGTTCTTCTATCTTAACTAAAACAAACTGCCTGCTAAGCATTAAATTAAGGTGTTTTAAACACAGTTAGATCTCAAAAAATGGAATATTGTGAAAAAGTTCTATATTTTTGACACTCATTTCAGAAAGTATTTATTTATTATTATTTATGTATTTATTGTAATTTTGATTATTATGATTAACAGATAATTACAATCTATAAAATAAAAAATAAAAAGTCACCAATGTATGTTCTGTTTTGAGAAATCTTTTTCTTTTGAGAAAAAAAATGCTTTATCTTGGCAAAATCTGGAAATCCAACTGAAATTAGTCTCTGGAGATAAAAGATCAAAATTCAAAGCCTGATTCATGCCACGACCTATTTTGACTGAAATTAAGTTCACCTGTGCACCTATTAGATACCTTTTGAAATAAACAACTTTTAAAAACATCTGACTGTACACCCTTAACTGCATTAGAAATATTTACAGTACCTTGAACTTTTAAACCACCCATTACTTCTTTATGTTTTGCTTCTGCTGAGTAAAACTTTTTGTTCTCTTTTGAGTTGTACAGATTGACATTGGTCGCTTTTTCACTTGTTTTCTCTCCCATTGAAACATTGAAGGCAAATTTGCAATATCTGAAAGTCATGTCTTTAAGAAACAGGTAAATGCATCATCCTTTACTTAATCATCTATTATATGGCAGGATTTCAGCTTTCTGAGGAAGCTCATTGCTGGTGCTTACATACTGTTTTAAATATGTCAAATGGTGTTGTATTTGGTATTTTATACAGATTAGGTCAGAAAAGTTTAAACATGATTGTATCTGTGTGATGGGCCAATGATAAGTCCAAAAAAATCATATTTACAATTTTATTATTTGCTGAATGCCTGTATGGGTGCAAAACTGGCTCACCCCAAGTTTAAGAGTCTTTTGTGCCAGAATAATTTGTAGAACAGCCCAAGAATTCCAAAGAAAACATTAAAAGGACTTTCAGAAAGTCTGACAATATATTAATCAAGACAGATTTCAAAGGCTATAAAAAAGTCTGGCTGCTTAGAGCAAAAGTGTCAATAGTCAAGGTGATTTGAAACATTAGCACAATCCGGTGAATAACAATGTGTATTCCCTCTGTTTTTAACCTTCACAATGTCCCTCAGAAACCATTATTTAATTCCCACTTTCACAGGAACATGATACGTTTTCAGCGTCATCACTTGAAGGTGATGAGATAGTCTGGGTAAGCTTGGTCATCATGGAACACAACAAACATGTTGGGTCTGTCCATTCTATCCACCACGCTGTCGTAACGTATGTGGGACTCCTGGTCATTGCGGGCCGGAGGTACCTTCATGCCGCTATGGCCCGGAGTGTAGATGCCCGTCACGACTCTAACCACAAACATTAGCTGAGAACCATCAGCAGCAGGCCTGGAGTAAGTGGGATGGGTGGAGTAGCTGGCATGTACAGCAAAGTAGGTTCCCTCACCGTATGATGTTGCTGTGAGTCAGAAGAAAAAAAATTAAAAACTCTTAACTACAGTATAACACAGAGAGATCTGACTTCACTGCTGAACAGGTTTTCCTTTTCTTGGCTGTTTTAATGCAGACATCACCAGTATAATTTAAAAAAGCTTAAGATATAATGCATGGTTTGGACTACATATGAGAGTTTTACCATTTTGCCCACAAAAGCGCCTGTTGAAGCCTGTTTTCATGATTGAGTCACAGTTGTCCTCCGTTGTCCCATGGTACAGAATCTTCTCATTTGCACCTCCCTTGTGTCTGTTCCTCTCAGATATTTGTTTCTTCTGCACCTCATAAGCACGTCGCAAATAAATGTTCTGCAAACGCGCAATCTAGCAAGAGACACAGAAAAAAAAATTAAAACCCTTAAAACCAATTTTTGAAATAAGCACATTTTAGAGAAGTTCATAAGTCATTTTTCTCAAGTCCCAGTTAAGTCTCCACTCTCAAATAATAATAAACATCTAGTCTGTCTATATTAATCAATTATTGTATATCATGAATTCAAATCCTGCACTTTTTGTCCTGAGGCATAATTTTGTCATGAACATATTACTTTTTAATATTTTAATCTTTCGACATTTAAATTAGGATGCAGAAAACTGTTGTGGACTGCTTTAAATCAAGTGCAGGGAGAACAGCTGACTGTGCGTGATGCACAAAGCTCAATTTTTATGAATGTGAAAAAGTCCCAAACGCTGAGTCCACACTGCTAACACAACGCCCGACTATGTTCTGCTCTTTTCACAGAAAAATATGAGCATGCAGCATATGACCTGCTAGAGTTGCATTCTGCTGCTTACACACTGGCTTGCTTCCACTCCTAATTACAAGGGCTAGAACTGTTGTTGGGACTCCAGTTTGAGTCAGGTCTGAAGTCTTTTCCTAAGAGCAGCCCAAGTCTGAAACTTTAAGAGACCATCTGGTACATTAGTGAAGTGGAAGAAAATAGTATGATGCCAAGAAACAACTTCTCACATATCCTTATTACCACCTCTAAAATAAACACAACTGAAGCATGTTTTTAATATATTTATATTACTGAGATTTTAGAAACGTTTAATAATCTTAATCTTATGACTTAACACATAGCCACATTTATATTAGCATCTTTTTGAAATGGGAAATATGAAAGAACATCTCATCCAAGTGGAGCAGATGTGTTTTGATCTAAATTAAATCCAATTCAACTTAAGTCGGTTTTATTTATATAGCGCCAATTCACAACACAAATCGTCTCAGGGCACTTCACAAAGTCAATTCAATCCAATCATACAGATTTTAAGTCAGGTACATACATTCCAATTAATCCTAACCATTGAACAGTGCAGTCAGATTCAGTTATTTATTCCAATTTGTTAAAACGTTTTTCTATCTAAGGAAACCCAGCAGATTGCATCGAGTCAGTGACTTGCAGCATTCCCTCCTCCTGGATGAGCATGTAGAGACAGTGGACAGTCACTGGCCTTGACTTTGCAGCAATCCCTCATACTGAGCATGCATGTAGCGACAGTGGAGAGAAAAAAACTTGCTGTGTAAATGCTCACACATTTTAAAAGCAACTATTTTCTCAAGAATTTTAGATAAGAATGGAAGATTGGATATAGGTCAGTCAGTCAGTTTCTACCGCTTATTCCATAGTGGGTCGCGGGGGAGCTGGTGCCTATCTCCAGCAGTCTATGGGCGAGAGGCGGGGTACACCCTGGACAGGTCACCAGTCCATCGCAGGGCAACACACATACAACCATGCACACACTCATTCATACACCTAAGGGAAATTTAGAGTTACCAATTAACCTAACAGGCATGTCTTTGGACTGTGGGAGGAAGCCGGAGTACCCGGTGAGAACCCACGCATGCACGGGGAGAACATGCAAACTCCATGCAGAAAGACCCCAGGCCGGGAATCGAACCCAGGACCTTCTTGCTGCAAGGCAACAGTGCTACCAACTGCGCCACCGTGCAGCACCATAGGTTTGTAATTTATTAAGTCATCTTGATCAAGCGAAGGTTTCTTAAGCAAAGGTTTAATTACAGCTACCTTAAAAGCTTGTGGTACATATCCATTTACTGAGGATAGATTAATTATATCTAAAATGGGTTCTGGTAATCAAAGGGAACACTTCCTTAAATAATTTGGTTGGGATTGGGTCTAACATACAAGTTGAATGTTTAGATGAAATTAATATTTCTGATAACTCAGGAAGCTCCACAGGATCAAAACAGTCCAAACACAGATCAGGTTCTACAGTTACTTCCAATGTTGTCTCACTTGCTGAGGATGAAGTAATTATCTTTGGGAGTATGCCAATGATTTTGTTTTTAATAGAATCAATTTTATTTAAAATGAATCCCATAATGTCATGACTGCTGAGAGCTAAGGGAATGGATGGCTCAACAGACATATGACTGAGTAAGTTTAGCAACTGTACTAAAGAGAAACCTAGGATTATTCTTGTTCTCTTCTATTAATGATGAAAAATAAACTGTTCTAGCTTGGTAAAGTGTCTTTTTATACAACAGTAGACTATTTTTTCACATTAAGTACGAATCCTCTAGGTGTGTAAAGCACATTTTCTTTCAAATTTTCTAACATTGTGCTTTAAAGTATGCAGCTCTGAATTAAACCATGGAGCTAGCCTCCTATTAGTGATTACCTTCTTTTTCAAGGGGGCTGCATTGTCTAATGCACCACGCAATGATGAAGTAACACTATGAACAAGAGAATCAATTTGTGAAGGGGAAGAAACAAAATGATTGCCCTCCAATGTGCTTTTCTGTGATAATGAGGAAATTAAAAGTGGAACAGATTCTTTAAAGGTTGTTACAGCATTGTCTGATAATGATCTACTATAATGAAATTTTCTTTCAGGTGTGGAGTACTCGGTTAAATTAAACTCAAAGGTTATTAAAAAATGGTCAGACAGGACAGGGTTATGAGAAAATATTGTTGTCTTTACACTCAATGCCATATGTCAGCACAAGGTCCAGAGAATGAAGACAAAGGTGGGTAGGTTTTTTAATGTTTTGAGCAAAGCCAATTGAGTCTAAGATAGCATTAAACACTATATTTAGGCTATCACTTTCAGTGTCAACATGAATATTAAAATCCCCCACTATAATAACTTTATCTGTATTTAACACTAAATCAGATAAAAGGTCTGAAAACTGATCTAAAAATTGAGAGTAAGGACCTGGTGGACGGTACAAAACAACAAACAGAAGTGGTTTTAGTGCTTTGTAATTTGGATGAGGAAAACTAAGGATTAAATAGTCAAAAGAGTTGTAGCTATTAATTGGTCTGGGACTAATCAATAAATCGGACTGAGAGACAGTTGCTACTCCTCCTCCTCGCCCGGTATTTCGAGGTATCTGAAAATTTAAATAATTAGAAGGAGTTGATTTCTTCTAAATAATTAGAAGGAGTTGATTTCTTGGGACCGGTGCAAAGAGGATTGGGTGGCGGACGAAGGTGGAGACCTCAGCGGCCCGATACCCGGATGCTTAGGCTGGCTCTATGGACGTGGAATGTCACCTCGCTGGGGGGGAAGGAGCCTGAGCTTGTGCAGGAGGTCGAGAGATATCGACTAGAAATAGTCGGGCTCGCCTCCACGCACAGCGTGGGCTCTGGAACCCATCTCCTTGAGAGGGGTTGGACTCTGTTCTACTCTGGAGTGGCCCACGGGGAGAGGCGGCGGGCTGGTGTGGGTTTGCTTGTTGCCACCCAGCTCAGCCGTCTCGTGTTGGGGTTTACCCCAGTGGATGAGAGGGTCATATCCCTGCGCATTCGGGTTGGGGAGAGGTCTCTGACTATCATTTCAGCCTACGGGCCAAGTGGCAGTGCAGAGTACCCGGCCTTCTTGGCGTCCCTGTCGGGGGTGCTGGATAGTGCCCCTCCCGGGGACACCATTATTCTGCTGGGGGACTTCAACGCCCACGTGTGGAACGACAGTGACACCTGGAGAGGCGTGATCGGGAGGAATGGCCTCCCCGATCTGAATCCGAGTGGTGTTTTGTTATTGGACCAGATCCCGGGGGATGTTGGAGACATAGAGTCCGAGTGGACCATGTTCTCCGCATCTATTGTTGATGTTGCTGCCCGTATCTGTGGCCGTAAGGTCTGCGATGCCTGTCGCGGCGGCAATCCCAGAACCCAGTGGTGGACACCGGCAGTAAGGGATGCTGTTAAGCTGAAGAAGGAGTCCTATCGGCTGTGGTTGGCTTGTGGGACTCCTGAGGCGGCTGACGGGTACCGTGAGGCCAAGCGTGCTGTGGCCCGGGCTGTGGCAGAGGCAAAAACACGGACCTGGGAGGAGTTCGGTGAGGCCATGGAGAAGGACTACCGGTTGGCCTCGAAGCAATTCTGGCAAACCGTCCGTCGCCTCAGGAGGGGGAAGCAGTGCTTCGCCAACACTGTTTATAGTGGGGGCGGGAGACTGCTGACCTCGACTGAGGACATTATCGGGCGGTGGAAGGAGTACTTCGAGGATCTCCTCAATCCTGCCATCACGCATTCCGTGGTGGAAACAGAGGCTGGGGACTCGGGGTTGAACTCTTTCATCACCCAGGCTTAAGTCACCGAGGTGGTTAAAAAGCTCCGCGGTGGCAAGGCTTCGGGGGTGGATGAGATCCGCCCTGAGTACCTCAAGTCTCTGGATGTTGTAGGGCTGTCATGGTTGACACGTCTCTTCAACATTGCGTGGCGGTCGGGGACAGTGCCTCTGGACTGGCAGACTGGGGTGGTGGTCCCCCTTCATAAGAAGGGGGGATCACACTCCTCAGCCTCCCTGGTAAGGCCTATGCCAGAGTATTGGAGAGGAGAGTCCGACCGATAGTCGAACCTCGGCTTCCGGAGGAGCAGTGTGGTTTTCGTTCCGGCCTTGGAACACTGGACCAGCTCTATACCCTCTACAGGGTGCTCGAGGGTTCATGGGAGTTTGCCCAACCCAATGTGTTTTGTGGACCTGGAGAAGGCATTCGACTGTGTCCCTCATGATGCCCTGTGGGGGGTGCTCCAGGAGTATGGAATCGGGGGCCCTTTACTAGGGGCCATCCGGTCCCTGTACGAGCGGAGCAGGAGTTTGGTCCGCATTGCCGGCACTAAGTCGGACCTGTTCCCAGTGCATGTTGGACTCCGGCAGGGCTGCCCTTTGTCACCGGTCCTGTTCATAACTTTTATGGACAGGATTTCTAGACGCAGCCAAGGGCCGGAGGGGGTCGGGTTTGGGGACCAGTGGATTTCGTCTCTTCTTTTTGCAGATGACGTGGTCCTGCTGGCCCCCTCTAGCCAAGACCTACAGCATGCGCTGTGGCGGTTCGCAGACGAGTGTGAAGCGGCTGGGATGAGGATCAGCTCCTCCAAGTCCGAGGCCATGGTACTCGACCGGAAAAGGGTGGCTTGTCCTCTTCAGGTTGGAGGGGAGTTCCTGCCTCAAGTGGAGGAGTTTAAGTATCTCGGGGTCTTGTTCACGAGTGAGGGAAGAATGGAGCGGGAGATCAACAGACGGATCGGTGCGGCTGCCATAGTAATGGGGGCGCTGTGCCGGTCCGTTGTGGTGAAGAGAGAGCTGAGCCGAAAAGCAAAGCTCTCAATTTACTGGTCGGTCTACGTTCCTACCCTCACCTATGGCCATAAACTTTGGGTCATGACCGAAAGAAAGAGATCCCGGATACAAGCGGCTGAAATGAGTTTCCTCCGTAGGGTGGCCGGGCACTCCCTTAGAGATAGGGTGAGGTGCTCGGCCATCCGGGAGGGGCTCGGAGTAGAGCCACTGCTCCTCCACATCGAGAGGAGCCAGTTGAGGTGGCTCGGGCATCTATACCGGATGCCTCCTGGACGGCTTCCTCGGGAGGTGTTCCAGGCACGTCCCACCGGGAGGAGGCCCAGGGGACGGCCCAGGACACGCTGGAGGGACTATGTCTCTCGGCTGGCCTGGGAACGCCTTGGGCTCCCCCTGGAGGAGCTGGAGGAGGTGTCTGGAGAGAGGGACGTCTGGGCGTCTCTGTTGAGTCTGCTGCCCCCGCGACCCGGTCCCGGATAAGCGGAAGACGACGAGTACGAGTACGAGTACGAGTTGATTTCTTTATAGGAACAGAATCCTTTTGCTGCAGCCAGATTTCTGTGAGGCAAAATAAATCAATCTTATAGTCACAAATCAAGTAATTAACTAGCAAAGTCTTTGAAGAGAGAGATCTTTTGTTCAATAAGCCACATTTAATTGTTTTATTTTTCTTATCAGTCTGTGTTGAGTTTATGTTTATGAGATTTTCATGATTTCCTCCTTTGAGATTACTTTTTAAAACTTTTCATTTTTTGTCGTGGGACGAGTCTTAAAAGAGTAATGGGTGGGTAGCAGTACAGAGGTGTTAGGAATAACCTTTATTATTATGACTCATAGCTGTTTTTCCCATTTATACCATAGTGATATAAAATATAAGTTCTAATGTTTTCCTTTTGATAGAATAGGATAAGAATGCTCATCGACAAACATTACAAGGACAAATGGCCCAAGGTTTGTCATAAATGACCTGAGGCTGGGGCACGGGGTTTGATAGTGGAGCAGCCAGTATTTCTGGTTTGATTAGAAAGCCACAGCACACTTAGATTAAGTATGGACAACCGCTACTACACAACCTAACAGATAAACACCACAATGGTGACAGATAGTCTACTGATAATCACTGAGGGAGGGCACATCCATTGCATTAGAGTGCCAGATATAAAACTACATGTGACCTTCTTTCGGGGCTCTTCGTCATCCTCTAACAGACGGCGACGGTCCGAGACGAGAGCCTCAGCGCTGATCTCTGTAATCATTCCTCTGCCTTAATTTAGATTAAAGGAGCTAAAAGTTAGAACCTGTATGAGAGTCGTTCATTTAAGAGTCTTTAGATAAAGTGTGTGATCGCTTCTGGGGACCAAGGACCGGAGGAACTCCAAGGTGCCTGACCGCCAGCAGGGTGGGATAGCTCGGACAGAAGTTACAGAGAGTGTTAAACTACCACCCTGCTTCCTGGTCTGAACCTTGGGTTGTCAGAGTTTTGGAGAACTAATAAACTGGCCAGATTATTTTAAAGAAGAGCTGCTCCATCCAAAGTGGGGTGGATGCTGTCTCTCCTGATCAGAGGGAACACTTCCTTATGATAATAGAAGAGCTAACTAGACTGCTTTACAGCATTCACTTTATTATTGCTGTTGCTAAAGTACTAGTTATCTGAACAAACTAACACAGAGACAAGGTTCGATGAGTCAAAGTTATTATAGCAACCTTTGAAATTTATATAAACAGGTCATAAGGTCCTGGACATACAAAGATTTATCAAAATCTCTGCCATTTGTTAGGTCTGTATACATTTGTATATTTTCAAAGTTTTCCTTTTAACACCAAAACTGCAGAACGCAAAATACAATACTAATCTTTCCTAAAATGTTACAAATTACATTTTTAATCATAGAAGTATATTTTTTAAACAAATTTAAGGAGAGGCAATCGTGTTCAGGGTGTACCCCATATCTCTGCAATGAGCCAGAATAGAATTAAAAAGGTACAGAATATGTCTGAGTAAATGAAACATTTTTATTGGGACCTGAATGGAATGTGGTCAATTATTATAAGGAAACCAGGACGACAATTTATAAATGGCAGTTATCATAATTACCATACCCATTCTTGTAAAACTCCAAATTACTTTTGAGGTAAGCAGCAGGCAAATCAGAGATTTTAAAAATGGAAATTCATTCTTATTGGAAGCCACCGACCTTCATCACAGTTTTCTTAGCAGTTCGTTTGAATCTCTCCTTAACTGTTTGGTACTCTCGAGAAGAAGACTGCAGCTCTACCACCTTCATGGCTTCCCCAGTAGCCATGCTGTCCCAGTACAAAGGGACAATGAAGTCTGGAAAATATATTAGACCAGAAAATTATGATGTTTTTGGGCCTTCATTAATGAACACATAATAATATAGTAAAAATATCATATAGGATTGTTTGTCACTGTTTTAAATGGTAGATTAGAACTAAGATTCACCCAGAGCATTTACGTTAAACAAGAGGAAGAATTATCAAAATTAAAAGTATTCTCTGTTAGTATCAATATATGGCAATCTGATATTTAAGGGGTACTTGTAGTAGTCACTATTTAGCTAAGAAGTAGAAACAAAAATGTCATTTTCTACAAAAAAAAAAAGAAGAGGTGATACTAACAAATGAGCTAGCTGACAGTTGCAGACACAATGCTAAGGCTTGCCCAAATTGCTGAGTGCAAGTAGTTTCTGACATACTTTATAAATGCTTTTAAAATCTGCCTTTCTCACCTTCCAGATTCTCAAGTCGTTTGATATGAGTTTTCTGTCCTGGAGATGTGACTTTTAACTTCAGTAGATCCACTTGCCAAGTGACTCCTTGTGCGTCCACAATTCCTCCTGCAACATCCCTCTTTTCCAGGTTGTAATTGGCTGTTTTGGGGAGTCTATCCCAGTTCCCATTTTTTCCCAGGATGCACCATGTCACACGTATGTACAAATCATCCTCTTCCCTCCCCCTCACCTCTCTCCTGAGGTTGCCATGCAGATATGAATTAAACTTCAATATTGCCCTGTTGACTCCGTCTTTCATACCGTTCACCATCAAGTTTCCGAATGAGTCCTTTTTCATGTACAGACCCTCCAGCTCCACCATCTGTTGCAGATCTAGCATGTCGTCTTCCGTGAGACTCTGTAGATCCTCTTTTGGGAAGGTTTGATCAGAGCACTGAAGCTTGTACTGATTCTTCAGTTTTTCCTTGGCATCATTAACATAATTTCTGTTAAGACCCAAAAACAGAAAGGTAGACTGCTGACTTGCAGCAGTGGTATTAGGAATGTTTTGGTGTGCACTCAGACGTACAGGTGTCTGTTGTTGTACTTGAAATAGGGATGCTGGAAGATAAGTCAAGGTTATTGGTAAAAAGTCCCAACAAAATGTGTAAGACATCATATGTATTTCTTAAGAAACAAACTAGAAAAATCATATTTGTAAAAGAATCTTCGGTCACCTCTTCTTCGGAAAGTCGGGAACATCTGCGATGCTTCTTCTTTAAAAGCCAAAAAGACTTTGATCTTAATTAGCACAAGGCGGATGGTGGTGAGGGTGGAAAGAGAAGCAGATGATGTGGCACTTTGGATCCCTTGTAGGATTGCACCAGCCACGACAGCAGGGTCCAACCCACCAGCTCCTGCAGAAACAGTTTGTTAACACAGATTTTAACCACACAAAACATCCTTTATTATGTTGCGTTCTCTAACAAACACCTGCAGCACAAAATATACTTACCGGCACAGATGGCAGGAATTGCTACAGACCTATACCCAAGGTTTTCACATTTGGCAATGATGCTACACACAAGTCCTTCAACGATACTTGCATCTTTCTGTCCACATACATGTAAAATTGCTTTACAGGGGAACCTTCCAGGCTGTGTCGCAAAAACAGCTCCTTGGCTCACATTCGCTAAACACACAAAACAAAGAAAATACCATAAAAACAGGCTCTGAACCGTGTGTTGCTCTAAGACATGGCCGATTCTTTTGTCTCACCTGTTTTCAGCTGAGCTTCCACCTCTGTTCCAGCTACGGTTAAAATATCTTTGCAAACCCCTTCTGTAATAAATAATGATATACACATGAAGGTTTTGTCTCTGCAATCAGTAGGAAGATGAAAAATTAGCTAAAGCTAATTTCAGCAAAGGGTGACAATGAATCTTCAAATCTGTTCTTCATAAAGAGGACATGTGATGCATTTGCAGATTTACATTTTTAATCATGAAGAGCATGCAGTACACCTTAAAATGACACCTGTTGTTTCCTAATCAAAATGCCTATGGATATGTCATCTCCGAGCTGTGCAGCCAGGTCATGTAACCTGCTATATCAACATTTTCAATCTGTTGTTCCTGCCATGATTTTAAGTGTATGTGTATTTTCATTCTCCTTTCTGCTCTCTAATCTGTTTATTGTGTGGCAACAAATAACTTTACAGTTACAGTGTGCTTCCTTCCTTGGACTTCGACCTTCACATGCTCACTCTCTGCATTTCTCACCTACCATTGTAAAAATTGACAAAGTCAGTGGTGTTCACCACAGCATCTGTGGTCTCGTTGGTGATGTCGCCGAACACCACCTGCAGTTTAGCCCCGCCTCTTATAGTAATGTTGATGTCATCGAGGTCACTGGTGAGGGACCCGAAGAGTGCTAAAACAAAGAAACAGATGCAGTTTGATGACCAAGAATTCCATTTAAATGTTTATATGCAACGAAATTTATGAACGATCATTAAGGTCTGGTCTACCTCGGTCTCCCTGGTTAATGCTTAAGCTGAGATGTTTGTACACTTCATGGTAGCTCTGTAAATAAAAATCAAGAATTAAATGTTACGTAGCATTTGCTTAAACTTTATTGCTTGCCTTGAAGGTACCTCTTCAGAGTCAGGATAGCCAGGTTTAATGATGATGTGGATGGTGGTGAGATATCCACATTGCGCAGACAAGGCAAACTGGCGAATGTTTTCTGTCAGAGCTTGAACAGCATCACTCATGGGGTATTTTAGAAGTAATCCTGGCCCAATAACAGGTATGGCTACTGAACTGAAGCCCTTCTCCGCACAGAGGTCCAGACACCTCTTCAAGCCTTTAGTAAGAGCCTGAAAGACAGAAATAAAAGGTTTCCCTGTGTTTTAAAAAGAACCCATCCATCCTGATGGATGAATATATGGACTTTTGTGGCCTGGGGATGTCCCTCTGATCTCAGTTTAAAAAACGTCTAAAGAAAGACTTATGGGAGGGATTTTGATTAGATTCCCAAGCCGCCTCAGTTGCCATCTTACAATGTGGAGCAGTAGTGACTCTAGTCCAAGCTCACCCTGGGTGATAGAGCTACTCAGCCTGTCTTTGAGGCCGAGGCTAGGCTTCTCATGAAAAAAGCTAACTTCAGCCGCTTGAACCTAGGATCTAATTTTTTTGGTCATGAGCCACATCTCAAGATTATAGGTGAGGGTCGGAACATAGTAAGACTGGTAAATTAAGAGCTTTGCTTTTCGGCTTCGCTCCTACTTCACCATCAGAGACTGGAGCAACACCCATAATCCTGCAGATGAGGCCCCAATCAGTCTATTCAGCTCCTGCTACATACTACCATCAGTTATGAATAGGACCCAAAGATACTCAAACTCTTCCACCTAAGGCAGAGACTGAGTGAGAACTGAGCGCACCTTTTACACATTGAGGATGGTATATAATAAATGTATGTCATTTAGTATTCACATGCATAAGTACAACCTTTCTATAGTATTGATGAATGCTATGACACAAAAGAACTCTAAAGCTAAATGCTAACTTCAAATTTCTCCATCAATAGATCCTGATGTTTTTAGTTTTTATTTCACCTGTTCACTGTTCCCTCCAACTCCATCCCAAGGCAGGCACTCTATGCAGAATATCTTGGAGCAACCCAGAGACGCACTGGCGTCAACCACCAGAACATCACCAGCATCGAAGGCAGAAGTTGCTGCCAATGAGTCAAACTTTGATTTGATGGTGTCTCCGCATTTCCTTAACAAAGATTTGCCAATATTTGTTGAAGACAGATTCTTGTTATGTGTGGGGACGACCAACACATTCACCTGTGGAAGCATTTAGAAATAGCATTAATAGAAAACTGACATATTTGACAGTTGCTCCCAAATATTAGAAGGAGAATGAAGTGAAAATGGTCTAACCTGTTCTTCTTCTAAACTGGAAATCTTGATTTCTAGATGAATTTTATTGACTGTGCTCTGTCCAACAGCGTTAAACCGATTCCTGGTAATTAACGGTCTTTGTGTGGTGCTGCTGATGCTCCTGCTTTGCTGTGGACTTGCTACAACTGGTGAGTTAACATCTTGTTGTTCCCAAATAATCACCCGACATGAACTTTCCACCAGCTCCTTGCTCTCTTTGCCATCTCCTTGGAAGTATCGCAGAGCCCCAGGACCATCCAAAGTCAATGTGTCTAAAGTCATCCTGGCCAGAGCAGACATAAAGGCCTGTTTGGTCTCCTGAACCCGAACATGGGAACCAGACAACACCACACAAGGATTTGGAAAATGGGAGGTTCTCAGTGTCACATCGGTCTGCTTCATGTTAAATATTCTTAAGACTTTGTCAAAGCTATCAACTAGTTCAGGACGCTGCAGGTTGAGGACCTCTTGAGTTGAAACCTGATTTGACTGGTAGTCCTGAAGAAGCTCTTTAAGCTTGTTCACATGTTCAGTATAACCCACCAGCTGTACTTTGATTGATGGCGAACCACTGGACCCTGGTACAAAGCTAACCTCCACTCTCAGCTCGCCCTGGTTTGCCTGGTTCTTGGCTTTGATGAGGATTTCCTTGAGTCTGTCTAGATCTGGAGGCACAGCTGCAGCACCTTGAAGATTCTCACTGGACACACTCAGATCTCTCACCACTGCTGTCTCGGCTTCCTCCAGAGCCTCTGAAGACAAACTGGAAAGAATCAGTTCCAATCCCACCTCCAAGGAAACCGGACTTCTGAGACTTTGCTGAAACCGAGTTTCGTACTTGGAGATGACACTGCTGGTGGCCATGAAGGTTATTAAATCTGTAGAAAGATTAACCTTCTTTTCTTTGATCTTCTTAATCAGTTCGTTAAGTTTTGCTGCACCAGACTGCACCTTCTCTTCGGGCCCTTCTAAGATGACCGTGTTACCACCACTGAGTATTTTAACCTCTGGATGATGTGCACTCATCTCTCGGTTGAACTCCTCTGCAATTAGTTTGAACTGCTTCTGAACAACTTGCTGCTCCTTGCGTATCAGTATGCTTTTTTCCAGAACTGCAATCTTCTCCTTTACCATTTCCACCTCCCCCACCAACACAGCGTAACCAGTTGCTGGATACACTTTTACATCATCAGTCTCAAAGAAGGGATCCTGCTGAACCCTTTTTACTTGTTTGGGCTCAAGCACATGATGGCAACTGTAGGCCTCAATGACACCAACAAATATCCGATCCACTTGTAATTCCCAGTTTTCTGCTGCACCATAAAAAGCTCCTCCAGGCCCCTTCTCTAAGTTCCCCCTCACTACTGCCTCTTCTTCCTCAAAATCTAGCTCTATTGTGCAGTCGATTGCAGACAACTGCTTTTGCAGGACTTTGTAAGCTTTAGGGTTGTCTCTCAGGTAGAACAGGTAAAAGATGTCAGTTTTGAAAATTTTCTCAAGACATTTTGTGCTCCGTTGAGTAGTCGTCTGAAAAACCAAAACAGCAAAATTATTAAATCATTATATAAACAAAGATCCAGGCAAGATCCATTGCAAAAATAGTGCCTTGGAAAACATTTCCACATTTTGTCCAAAAATATTATGTATTTTAATGGGATTTTATGTGATAGATCAACACATAGTTACCCCGCTCTGCCCTGCGGGAGGAAGATCCACAGTAGGAAGATGGTGGGAAGATGGTGAGTCAGTCCACACTTCCAAGATATACAA
This sequence comes from Girardinichthys multiradiatus, assembly GCF_021462225.1. Lineage (NCBI taxonomy): Eukaryota > Metazoa > Chordata > Actinopteri > Cyprinodontiformes > Goodeidae > Girardinichthys > Girardinichthys multiradiatus. Next base: position 31,708,279 of record NC_061807.1, read on the forward strand.
GATCTCAGAAAGCTTGTTCACATGTTCAGTATAACCCACCAGCTGTACTTTGATGGATGGTGAACCACTGCACCATGGTACAAAGCTAACCTCCACTCTCAGCTCGCCCTGGTTTGCCTTGTTCTTGGCCTTGATGAGGATTTCGTTGAGTCTGTCTAGATATGGAATACTTTGTACTTTTATTGATTATGTATTTTACTGGGATTTTATGTGATAGACCAACACAAAGTTACACGTAATTATGAAGTAGAAGAAAAGTAATCCCCCACGTTCTTTGAAAAGTATGATGGGCCTTTGCATTTAATCTCCTTTACTCTGACACCTCTAAATCAAATTCAGCCACCAGTCGCTTTAAGAGGCCACCCAATTATTAAATAGAGTGTTGGAATAATTTAATATAGATTGATCTTATATTTTCTCCTATCCTTAACTTGACTATTTGATTTTTATAACCTTTCATGATGTTTGTGTGAGTAAAGGATGTGATGAGTTTGTCTGCAGGCAAAGGTCATAAATGAAGCCGAGAAGGAAGAGGTCCGCAGTTGAGGAGGTCATAAAAGATGAAGGCTGATTGTGCTGAATGGACAACACGCTGATCCTAAGATTGGAGGAGACTGTGGAAGTGTGTTGTTAAAAGATAATGGTGTTTATGACTTGTTTACGATGCAGCTGTTTTTTCCCATCCTTAGAAAGTAACGTTCTTTGTAACTAGGGACCCCCGAAAGATAATAAAAAGAGTGGAACGGACAGATGTTTTTCAGAGCGGTGGAGAGATTGTAACTGAAAACATCTCTATCCGTTCTCCTCGCAGCGAGTAAATAACTAATTATTTGTCTTTCTCTTCTTTTTGTGATGTTATAAGTATTTTAGGTTGTTTAAACCTGACATAGAGTCCACCTGTCTGTAATTGTATTTTTGTGGTGGAAAACAATGCAGATCACCCTGGACACACCATCCCCGCAGTGAGATATGGTGGTGGGAGCATCATGCTGTGGGTAAAATTTCCTTCAGCAGGGAAAAGGGAGCTTGTCAGTGTTGATGGGGGCAAAACTGGAGAAAACCTATTAGAGGTGCAAAAGACAAGACTTAGGTGAAGGTTCACCTTCCAGAAGGATGAAAACTCTAAACAAACATACAGCCAGAGCTGCAATGGAATGATTTAGACCAGGCAGAGCTACTATCCTGCAACATTTAGATACATCCATGCTCCAACACACCTAAATCAAATGGCTGCATTCTCTCCTCAGCCATCTAAAAGTCACAGAATATTGGTTCTGGATGTGAGTTAGGCAACTCCAACTCAAATCAACATATATTTATTTTAGAACGGCCCACTTAAACTCCAGACCTAAATTTATCTGAGAATCTGTGGCAACACTTTAAAATTGCTCTCTGCACATGCTGTACACCCAACCTGACAGAGCGTCACCCATTTTGCAAAGAAAACCAGTCAAAAATTTAGATGTGCAAATAATAAACACTATTATTACTGAATATGATACTTTCCCATTGAGTGTTTCAAATCCACCAAAGTTAGAAATGTAAGGAAAACTGGTCTGGCCGGTTGAAAATGAAACTAAAAGAATCCAGAGACATATGAGTTAACACTGATATGTTTACCTGACAACAGTATGGGCCATATGGGTTTTTGGGTATTGGCTTTAGCAGTAAACCAGAGCTTACTTGTGATTGGCTTGTCGATGGCTGATCCTGGGTCTGTGGTGAACTGCTTCGACTCACGATCAGACGCACATCTCCGCCAGGAAGATTAATAGAATGAGTTTTCCTCTGTAAAACTCTTTCCTGATCTATATGGTAAAAAACACACACAAAAAAAAAACTTGCATTTTGAAGCTGCAAAACTTTTCTTATTTAAACAAAATGTTAGTGCATACCTTGTTGCTCCCTGAAGCAGACTTTATAGATGTTATCTCCAACCTTTTCAATCGCTCCACAATCGCCTCCTCCAGCGTCTCTTCTTTTCTGAAAGTGTCTCCTGACCTTCTCCATTTCCCTGTCTGTTAGATGTCTGGCTTCAAAATACAGAGGATGTGTAAATTCAGCCATTATTAACTTCTAAACTGAGAGAAGACTTTGCTTGTCCCTGTTCTTAGTAAACAGCTTTTACTGAAGCACTAGTTTCACTTTCTCTTACTTTTAACCTCCTCTTGATGACTTAGAGATAGCTTGACACACCCAGTCACCATACGGTAAATGCACAGCTTGAAAGAGCATTTCCTTGTTTGCTTTGTTAAACACTTACAACCCAAAGGTAAATTAATAACAATTGTCATTATTTTCATAATAGATCTGACCCACATACAGAGAACACTCCGGAGAGAAAGAATAAATAAGATAATGTTTTTATTGTGTCTCAAACAATCAGGAAACGTGAATGGACAAATCAGCAACTGTACAGAAAGAGGGGAAGAGAACTGGTGAAAACAGGGAACTAAATGAGACAGAGTAAACGACAAGTAATTCTGAAAGTCAAGTAAACTGCTTACTAAGTGGGAGCGGTCAGGTCGCCAGGGGCAGAGGAATTTGGAGTCCGGGTTGTCAAAGCGGAGTTTGTTCAGATGAATTCTTTGGTGCTGTTTGAGTGAGCTTGGTGATTTCAGGAGAGAGTTCAATGTGCAGATACTTGCGTTGGACGGTGGACAGGGTACGCTTATGCCATGGTCCAGGAAACGGAGGAAGCAGGAAACTGCCAGCTTGGTCTGAATCCAGATGCAAACAGTAGTTAGGAGACGAAGTCCTCAGAACGTAGGTAATCTTGGTTGTTCAGAAACATCCGGACACGAAGTCAGTGTTTAGTCAAGTAAATCCTAAGTTCAGGATTTCAGCCTGCGAAGGAGCATAAACAAAGTTACTTGGAAGCGAAGAACAAAGCATAGACTTAGTGTTGGCTGAGCTTGTTACCACTGAAGACAAAACACTCTGGCGTTGAAGTGTTAGCAGCCTCCTGCTTAAGTACTCCTCCAAGTAATCAGCAAAATAAGTCGCACCTGTCACCCAGCACACCTGAGAAATCCAGCACCGTCTGAAAAATACTGAACACATGTAGAAAACACAAAATACACAAACACAACCCAGATCCCGACATCAACCTCCCCTCAATGGCCGCCTCCGGCCCAGAAGAAGTGGAAGGTAGAGAGGCATGGTAGTCATCAATAAGGGAAGAGTCACAAATGAATGAGAATTAAAATCATTTAGTTTCATATATGTGTTTAGTTTGCATGTGGGAACATTAAACTGAGATTTAACATGAGTAGGCCTTGATGAGGAATCACAGATCACAGCAGGAGTCAAGATGGAACAAGGGTGAAACAGAGGTTAGGAAGTTCTCAACAACTGCAAGCAGTAAATGCTGGCTGTATGGACAATAAAGCAATAAATGTCGACTTTTGGGCATGGTATAGATACCACAAGGGAGTTTGGCTGATTTACAGCACCAGCCTGCATAAAGGGGAGGCACAGTCAGAAAGCTTTGAAGTCAAGGGTATAAGATGGGCTGGCATTTGTAATGAGGTAGACATCTGGGTAAAGACAGCCATTCTTTGCTGAAACCTGCGATCTCTCCATAAGGCCTTACGTAATGTTCTTTCTTTGTGTTATTCTGTATGTGTTCATTTTGCATTGGAAATCATTGGACTTGTTATCTTCCAAGTTAAACTTGTGTTAATCTTAATTTCCTGCTCTTCATCTGTTCTTTCTCATGACATCCGGACTGGGTGAGGTTGAGGCCGCAAGGATATCAGTGATAGCATTATTTTATCTCAACACCACCAATCTGTGGGATTTGTGGACGTGAGACAACGTAATGTGGATTCCAGTTGTTCATTTAACCTTTCAGTTTGGCCATTAGACTGAGGGTGATAACCTGAGGCTAACGAGACTTTGGCTCCAAGAGCTAAACAAAACTGTTTCCAGACCTGAGAGATGAACTGAGGACCTCAGTCGGAAAGAATGTCCTGAAGAAGACGAAAAACATGTTTAGTGAGAAGTTTTGCTGTTTGTAAAGCTGATGCTAGTTTGCTGAGGAGAATGAGATGGCATGTTTTAGAGAAACGATCAAATATTGTGAGAACTGTTGTCATACCTGAAGAAAGGGGTAGTCCAGTAACGAAGTCCACTGCTATATGTGACCATGGTCGATTAGGGATGTTGAGAGGTTGAAGAAGACCTGCAGGTGGTTGGTTACTAGACTTATTCCTGGCACAGGTAGAACAAGCCTGAACAAACTCCTTACCATCTTTATGTAAAGAGGGCCACCAAAACCTTCTTTGAACTAGTGCAATGGTTCTGTTAACACCAGGATGGGGCGAAAACTTTGCTGTGTGAAGCCAGTCGATCAATCAGGAACATAGATGCGATTTGGTGGTCCAGGGTCAGGTTCCTGTTGTTGAGCCTTACATATAGTGTCCTCAATCTCCCACCTAAGTGCTCCTACTGTCCAACTGGGCAGTAGGATGGGAGCTGGTTACTCCACAGAATCCACAGCGGCAAACTGTCTGGAGAGGGCGTCAGGCTTGGTGTTCTTAGGACCGGGTCTGAAAGAAATACATAAGTCAAAACGAGAAAAAAATAATAAAGACCACAGAGACTGGCGTGGATTAAGTCTTTTGGCTGACTGAAGATAGGCCAAGTTCTTGTGGTCAGTCCAGACTTGAATGGGATGTTCAGCCCCCTCAAACCAGTAGCGCCATTCTTCAAGGGCTAGTTTAATGCCCAGTAGTCCCCTGTTGCCTACATCATAGTTCCTTTTGGTGTGGTTGAACATACGGGAAAAAAAGGCACAGGATGAAGTCTCCCATCTTCTGAGTTTTGTGATAATACAGCTCCAACCCCAATGTCAGAAGCGTCGACCTCCAAGATGAACTGTCTTGAGGCATCCAGATGAACTAAGATGGGAGTGTTGTGGATTTTCTTATCAAAGTGGGAGATAAATCAACTCATTAATAAGAGAAAGACCGGACTTTGTCTTTATAAGTTTATTCAAAGGCATTTCAGCATTTGAAGACTCTATCACTGAGTTTAGTTAGTGAAGCAGAGCAACGAACAGAAGTCACAAACAGTATTTATACCAGAATGAGGGTGTTACCTCAACTTGAAAGAGTTTAGAAATATGGCCCCTAGACCCCACCCCGGGTCAGATGTAACCAGGTTATTTATGAGAGCACCCATCTACCATCCCTTTAGATACAACAATTCAGGGAGTGTTAACCATAAAACTCCTGATAATGAATTTAGAGCCCATCTGCTCTTAAGTTACCAAAACACAGAGGTCAGAGAGGAGAGAGGTAAAGAAAATTTCAGAGCACTAAAACAATTTTCCACAACTCTCCTTTCTTCTGATTACAAGATAATCACAAATAAAGGAAAATTCTACAAAGCCATTACCCAGAATTAATCAAAGTAAAACCACCAAAAAAGAATATACAACACTTTAAAAGAATAAATCTCCATATCTCTATTTATACCACTAGAATGCTGAACATCAGTATTCACTCCCCAAACAGTTCAGAGTTATTACATCATTATAGCATCTTAAGCAATATAAAATCCATCGTTATCTATACCGTCTGTTATCTCAAATGCAGAATCACCATACTCATTACAAACAGAAATTAAGTCTGCATCCATATCAACTTTTAGCATGGAAACATTTATCAGTCTCTTTACTATTCCTTTAACCATTGGAATAATGCAATAGGAAAGAAACATCAAAATCAAAAATCAAAATAAAACAATTACTCCAATCTTTATTAATCAGGATGTCCAACCACCAGTAATGAACCAGGACCAAGGATTCCAAGAGGAACCCATATTTTCTTTCTGTGGAGTCATCACCAACTCCTCTAATTTATCATGGATACTTATCATGTTGTTAGACACATCAGGAATAAAATTGCAACATTGTTCCCCAATTAAATGACAAACACCACCCCTCTCAATCCAAAACCATTCTATTTTGCAAACTCATAGTTCTTACAGCCTGCTGCTCCTTGGTCAGAACTGTGAAACCTTCCTCAGTTAAAGCAGTAAGATTTTCTAACTCAACTGACAACTCATTAATCCTACGGGCTGCATTAGCAGCACCATAACTAGGAATAATTTTACCCAAAATCCATTTCCAATATGGAATTCTAGCTCTCTTTTGCCGTTTGAGCATTGTCTTCCTTTCTAATAATGGGGTGATTGAATCATAAGTAGTGACTGTAGGTAGTACATAAGCTAAATAACATACTCCAGACCAATTAGCAGGCAGATACAGATATGATCTATTTCCACACATCCAAACCATGTTTTTAGGACACGAGTACCCATCTCTACTAGGAAAAGTAACAAGAACCCTGGTTAATTTACCTGGCAGGCCATTCAATTTACTTCCATTCGGTAAGGCTGTCAGATTTAGAGTTAACACAAAGGGCTGAAATGGTATTAGGATCAGTTCTGATAGGACATGGCTCAGATTTATGTCTGTTGATTAAAGCACATGAAACAGGTATAATAGTTTTGCAACCCTCTGTCTTTCCAAAGAAATAAGGTGTTTTCCTCCTGAGCTATACAAATATCTGGATCCCTTATAGAATTTCTATTACCCCGAAATCTATAAAGAGTTCCTGTATTAGCACATATTAAATTAGTCTCACTAGAAAATCTAACAACATTTCTGCTTTGCCTTACAATATAATTCCTCACCCAAGGAAAAATAACCTCCACCAGCCGGTTATCTGGAAAGAAAGTAGCTAGAGTATAAGCAGTATCAATAGGAACAGGTACCAAAAATGGTTGATCATTAATAGCATGTGGAATCAAACAACAAACATAGCAACTATCATTTCTTATCTTCCTCACAGTTTGATGCATCAGTTGCCACCAGACCTTATCAGCATGATCATGGTAGTCAGAGAAGTGATGAATCTCTCTTCGAATCAGCTGATGAGTATTATTGGCTTAATTACTCAGATTAGCCACACATTGTCTTTGCTGTACCTTTTCCCAAATAAACACAAGATTAAAAAAAACTTGCAATACCAATCATCAGCATCAGAACACACCATCTTCCATATAGCTGCATTTTTTTTTTTCAGAGAAAACAAATCATAAACAAAATTTAAAAATACTGCTGTCTCTCCTGAGTGGCTTCAAGCTGCCCTGTTACCAGTCTGGTACAGGTGGGCGGTCGTAGGAAGCTCCTCTAGGTAGGAGGTTCAGAACCAGGATGCTGCTCGGGTGGTGTTCCCATGAACACCTTGCAGTGTAGCATAGACCCAGGTAACACGCTCTTCTACCTTGACAAAGGTGTAGGATCTGATATGGGCCATTCCAGCATCTGGACTTCAAGTGTGTTCTCCTGGAACCAAGGAGTGGAGTTTGGAAGTGGCTGTTTCCAGTAATGCAGCCTTCACAGTCTGTGAAACATGAGAAAGCAGTGGCCAGGTTTTGACAGTAAAACAACATCCTCCCTTCACACAAAGATGTGGAAGACAGAGATCTTAGCAATATCCTCATGTCCAAACTAGGAGACCTGTCAAACAGCACTTCAAAAATCTCAATCATAAATGAAAACAATAAGCGGAGCCTTCACAACCCTTGGCTAATTTTTATTTCAAAGTCCCATTCTCAAGCCTAGGTGCTTAATTACATGAACTTCATCAAAACGTCCATCAATATCAAAGAGAATTAATCTTCTGACTCCACCTAGTATACTAGCAATGACCATCAGCTAAATATTCTGAATATAAAAAATGTGACATGATGTTTGAGGAAGGCCTGATTACAGGTAATTATTTCCATAATTTCAGAATACCCAAAGAAAATTTCAAAAATGGTCTAATCGGTGGAGATGTAAAATTTCACAAAAGAATCAACACCATAATTTCAGAGAGGTTTTCAGAATGTGGTCTTAGGGAGCTATGCACCATTTATATAAACAAAGTACAACGTCTCTCTCGTCTCTCTCGCATTGCCACTAAGTCCTCACTGGAGGTATGAGCTACCCTTTTTCCATGAGTGCTAAAACTTTTGTAATCTCATGTTACTTTATTCTTTATTCTGACATACCCTCTCCTGGCGCAGAGTCCAACCCATGCAACAATCCAGCAAAAAGTAAAAAAAAAAAAAGTTCTAGGAACCAGGATCACATTACAAAAAAACCAAAGAAATGAATGCTGACATAACTATGTGTCACTATGAAATTACCAAAAGCAACATAAAGAAAATCCAGTTGTTTTTAACTGCAATTCAGTTCCATTAACAACAAAACACAAACTTTAGTTATTCAGTTCATCAATATTTCACTTAGAAATAAATCACATATCATCCTGATTTGTCATGTATGAAGATAAGTATTAGATTAATGGAAATCTAATGTAATTTTGATGCATACACTCTACAAATTTAATCTAATAAATAATTCCTGTCAAGTATGAAATCATAACTGATTCTTTATCAAAAATATATTCCTTACTTTTTGCATATCTTGAACTGTCAGCTAGTTTAATGGTACCAGGGAAACTTCCAATCTAATAAATCACCAATGATTCTGCATGCAAAACTAATTCTTCAAACTAGTTTAAACTATTTCATAAACCTTTTAATAGTAAAACACATAAATCTAAACGTCATGCTTCATCCTTAATCATTATACAAAAAACATGTTTTCAAGGCAACAATCACTACAAGCATCTTGATTCTAGTGTCTCTTAAACAGTATTAAAACTCAGGAAGGGAGGTGCTGAGCGTTACCATGGGAGCAAAGGTGTGAACCAACCTGGTAGGTGGGCGGAGTCAGGCAGAACTAACCTCTGATTGGCAGCCTATGGGCGGACCCACAGTTTCTTCATTCCAACCCATCTTAGTGAACCTTAAACTGCAAAACTGTTAACATGCACCTACCTCAGAAACAAGCTGCTTCTTAACTCTCCTGAAAACTCAAAGTTTTAATCAATCTGGGATTTAGAAACATTATTCCAAACATGGATTATTGTTTCATGCAACATATAAACAAACATTTATTCCAACAAAACAAACAAAACATCAAAGACAGACAAATGGCCAAATTTGAAGCTTCAAGAATTCAAAGAAATTTTTAACAATCTCTTTTCAGAATATGTTTTCTCAGCCATATCTTTTAATGCTATAATTGATCAATTTTGTTATGACAATCTTCAGGATCCTTTTTAAGATGAGTGCACATAGTCGAAAAAATCTCAAAGTATTTAGAAGCACAGCAACAGTTTTCTCTTATATGAATCCAAATTCTCTGATGCTGAAACCTTTTGCTAATTCTTTGTACTGTAACTCTGTAATAATAACTACAATCCTGAGAGTTATAATTCTCTTTTTGTTTGACTCAATTTGATCCCATTCAAGAATTTCTCTGCTCAGGTTAAATGCAAATAAGTATTTTAAGTCTTCATTGAAATTGTATGCAGTGTTAAACTTAACCAGAAATGAAGCTAAGAAGCTGGACTCCAAACTGGACTTTGTTCCAACATAGTGTTTCAAAAGGAGAACGACATCATTTTCTTTAATTTGGGCTATTTACATTTTGAAAGTTGGGAAACAAATTATTACTAGAACCCCTTTTTAATAATCTAAATGCTGATAAATGTTCCAATATTTTATTTCTTTGTAATCTAAAATTACCTTGTGTACCTTTGTACTCCTAGGTATTCTTTTAATCTTTAAACCCTAAGAAATCAAACAAGGAGACTGGAGTTTGAGCCGACCATCCCCTTTAGTGTGGAGAGGACCTTTATTTCTTTTCTTTTTCTAAAATGAAGGATCTTACTTGTCTTTATTCCGTTATAAAGAATCCTAGCCTTGGCTCCAAAACAAAACTCTGCAGCCCCAATCTGTGTTCCCCAGAGTAGAAATTTTGAGTATTATTGCATTTCAAAGCCACCAAAATGATTGGAACTCATCATTGGCTTAGATCTATTTTAATAAGTAATCGGTCTACTGTTAATTAAGTATGATAATTTTATGGACCCAAAATCTATGGCTCACGGGCTTCAAGAGTCCAGGAACCACAGGTTGAGTACTACTGCATTGAACAATGATGCTAACTTTCTGCAGAGATTGAAGGATTGGCTAAATATCCCCAGACCTGTTAGTGTATTATTTCTGCTTGGACAATAATCAGATTTAAAAATCACTAGTTCACACCTTCTAATTTACCTCAGATCATATTTGCTCCTAACCCAGTTCATAAGAAGCTTCAGACAAACATTATGCTAAAAAGCCAAAAACAAAAAGCCAGATCTGTTTTAAAATAAAGAAAAACCACGCTTAAAAAACTTGGTACTGTGGTGGAAAATAACTCTGCGGTTCTGAAGGCTTTTCTATGCAGAGTCTTTTAGGAAACATGAGGTACCACTGTCCAATCAGATTCTTTCTTACCTTCAAAAATAACCCAATTTTTCCCATTCTCATTTTAAAGGTTTGTTTTACCAAGGAAAATGTGTTTAACAAAACCAATTACTCTCGAAAGTTTTAAAAGTTTTATCTGGTGAGATTTTAGAAAACAACAAGTGTTTTAATATTTCTGTGCAGCACAGAACTGATTAGGTTTCCGTTCCTTCCCCAGAGGAAAACAAAAAGAAACTGCAGAACCAAGCCTTTCATAGTTTTTGTCAGGACTTGATATAAGGTACAGTGTAAATCAACACGCTGCATGAATCAAGAGGGAAGAAAAAAACTAATATAACATCTTCCCAGCAGCTGCTGTGAATACAATGAATTTGTACTTTCCATAAGCGTAAGTTAGCACTTGCAGACAAAAACTGCACCCCACTGTAAGTACTGTGTCAGAGACTGTATGAAGACCATCTGCAGTAGTTTTAATGAGATCTCTACCCATTAGATTTATGGGATACAAACTCTGACAACAGAAAATAATGGCTGCGATGGATTTTGAAAATGCTCCTTCATGAGATCTGTCCTGAGAATAACATAGAAACACATGGTTACTGCTGAGTTTTGGAGATGTTGTAACTTCCTCTGCTTTTAAATAACTTTTAATAACTAGAATAATTGACCCTGAATATTCCACAATGAAAGATAACTTGTTTCTCTGAAAGAATTAACTTTAAAGTATCAAATGAGCTAAGTTATCACCCTTTTGAAAATACTTTTCTAACCCTAAAGTAATATTTTAACCCGCTATATCTGTCAACGTCAGGCCAGCGTGTCACATGAGCAGCGGTTTGTAATGGAAATTCTTGCAGTAAGCATTTCACAGTGTATGACCTTTTTTATCTTACTCCTCAGAACATCTGTGTTAGAGGAAGAAGCTGTCAGAAGTTTAATGGTTCAGACCCATCTTTAGGACAATGTCAGGAAGGGCAGTTAGGTCTGTTCCTAGATAACCTTGTCACTGTTGAACTGACGAAGGGTTGGGGTCATGAACATGGACTCTTTGAAGTTGAGATAACACTGTCATGTTCTGGTATAAATACTGTGTGTAAATGTTGATCGGGACTCTGTTCAACTGACTTGCTTGGTGACAGAGTCATTCAAACGCTGAATGCCTTTGAATAAAACTTATTAAGACAAAGTCCGGATTTTCTCTTGTTATGAGTCAACTTCTACCCACATTGATAAGAAAATTCCACAACACTTTTAGCGTCACAAACAGGATCTAACGTGCCAGAGGAGACCGCAGGACGGGGACACGGACGCCTGGCCAGCCTGAGAGTTGTTCTCAGTCCACTTCCATTTTACGGAGGGGAGTTCTGGTGCCCGCCTGCGGCTTCTGGACGATTAGATCCGAACTATTTGTCTTCAAATATATCTGGGTGAGACGTTGCTCTGTATGATATAATGTATATTATTATTTTTTATTACACATTAACCATCATCTCCTAACTAATTAATTAGGTTCCAGAGTTGCGAGAGGGAGGACATCAGCTGAGGGCCCAGTTACCCTGCAAAAGGAATGGCAGGGAGGTTCTCATTGGTAACAATGGGATAAAGCAAAACACAGGGTTTTGCAGGTGGTTTTTAGCAATTTTCTACACCTCATAAAGGAGAAAAGCCAGTGGGCAGACGTGCCGCTGAACAGGTAAAATAAAAAATGGTTCCGGAACCTTGAGGCATCAGGGGTGTCTCCTTCTTCATACTCTGATTTATAAAATAATGAAAGGAAAAAGTGGGGATAATTGTGTTAAATGTGCTTTAATTTGGAAGATAAGTTTGGTTTTTCACAGCGTGGAAGTTTGAGTGTAAATACGTTAAATAGTTTAAATAGTTTCAAGTAACACAGTTGATGGAAAAATAAATAAAAAAACATAAGGAAAAGATTAAAAAGCACAGAGTGCATCAATTAAGGGGTTAAAGAGTTAAAACTTTCCTGAAGGAAGTTTTGTTTGTCTTAAATATCGCGATCAGTCAGAAAAGAAGGTAAAAGTGAAAAGGGACATTAGAGATGCAAAAAGAAAGTTGTTTTAGAAAGGAGTATAGTTCATGTTGTGGAAGGAAGTGACAGGCAGGGGGACAATTGACTGACTGACTGATAATATTTCTTTGTGCAAAATCTGAACCTATATTAAACTTTTCTTTTGCCTCTCTCACACACAAATACACACATATATGGGATTTGAGTTCAACATCTGCGTTTTTGAGTCTGGATTTTAGAAACCTGCCCTTCTCCATGGCTACTCCACCAGAGACGCTTCTCCAGCACGGCCTGAAAGAGAGAGATCTGCCTTCCTGTTGAAAATCGCAGTGTGAGTTTCTACAAGAAAAAAAAACAAAACTCAGAAGAAATCTGGACCCACTGAGATGGACAACGATCCATGCTGTTTGCAAGAGCCAGAAGAGCGATACACTGGATTTATATTGAAAGCATCTTATGCGGGCAGAAGAGAAACCGGAGCAAAGTTTCTTCTTTCTCCCTCCTGGAGAAGTTAAAGTGGACAAAGAATGATTGAATGTCTCACCAACAGACCTGGGAAGGGCCTGGTTGTTTTTGGACTGATAGAGGACTGTGTGCCATGACAGTCTGACTCTGGAACGATTTAGAAACTGATGGGGGTAACGTACAAACACACACACATTTGCATAAATCTTTTCCTATTTTCTGCAATGAAGAACGCTTCTTAACCGCTGCTCATGTGACGCTTGCTTGATGTTGACAGATATAGCGGGTTAAAATATTATTTTAGGGTTAGAAAAGTATCTTTAAAAGGGTGATAACTTAACTCATTTGATACTTTCCAGTTAATTCTTTCAGAGAAACAAGTTCTCTTTCGTCGTGGAATATTCAGGGTCAATTATTCTAGTTATTAAAAGTTATGAAAATGCAGAGGAAGTTACAACATCTCCAAAACTCAGCAGTAACCATGTGTTTCTATGTTATTCTCAGGACAGCTCTCATGAAGGAGTATTTTTAAAACCCAGCGAATGCGTAAAACCTGATGGGTTTCTCCTTCAGGTATTATTTTCTGTTGTCAGAGTTTGTATCCCATAAATCTAATGGGTAGAGACCTCATTAAAACAGGCTTAGTTCTACTGCAGATGGTCTTCATACAGTTTCTGACACAGTACTTACAGTTTGGTGCAGTTTTTGTCCGCAAGTGTTAACTGACGCTTATGGAAAGTACAAATTCATTGTTTTTCACAGCAGCTGCTGGGAAGAGGTTATATTAGGTTTTTTTCTTCCCTCTTCTGATTCATGCAGTGTGTTGATTTACACTGTACCTTATATCAGGTCCTGACAAAATCTATGAAAGGTTTGGTTCTGCAGGTTCTTTTTTCTCCCTTTGGAGAAGGAAAGGACACCTGATCAGTTCTGTGTTGCACAAAAATATTAAAACACTTGTTGTTTTCTAAGATATCACCAGCTAAAACTTTTAAAACTTTTGAGAGTAATTGGTTTTGTTAAACACATTTCCCTTGGTAAAACAAACCTTTAAAATGAGAATGAAAAATTGGGTTATTTAGAAAGAATCTGATTGGACAGTGGTACCACACAAAAATTAAACTAATCTCATGTTTCCTAAAAGACTCTGCATGAAAAGGCCTTCAGAACCGTGGAGTTATTTTCCACCACAGTACCAAGTTTTTAAGCATGCTTTTTCTTTATTTTAAAACAGATCTGGTTTTTTGTTTTTGGTTTTTTAGCATAATGTTTGTCTGAAGCTTCTTATGAACTGGGTTAGGAGCAAATATGATCTGAGGTAAATTAGGAGCTGTGAACTAGTGATTTTAAATCTGATTATTGTCCAAGCAGAAATAATATATTTAGCCAATCCTTCAATCTCTGCAGAAAGTTAACACCATTGTTCAATGCAGTAGTACTCAACTTGTGGTTCCTGGACTCCTGAAGCCCGTAAGCCATAGATTTTGGGTCCATAAAATTATAATACTTAATTAAAGGTAGACCGATTACTTATTAAAATAGATCTAAGCCAATGATGAGTTCCAGTCATTTGGTGGCTTTGAAATGCAATAATACTCAAAAATGTCTACTCTGGGGAACACAGATTGGGGCTGAAGAGTTTTGTTTTGGAACCAAGGTTATGATTTTTATAACAGAATCAAGACAAGTAAAATCCTTCATTTTAAGAAAAGAAAAGAAATAAAGGCTCTCTCAATACTAAAGAGGACGGTCGGCTCAAACTCCAGTCTCCTTGTTTGATTTCTTAGGGTTTAAAGATTAAAAGAATACATATGAGTACAAAGGTACACAAGGTGATTTCAGATTACTAAGAGATAAAATATTGGAACATTTATCAGCATTTGGATTGTAAAAGAGGGGTTCTAGTAATAAGTTTTCCCCAACTCTCAAAATTTAAATAGCCAAATTAAAGAAAATGATGTTTGTTCTTTTTTAAACACTATGTGGGAAAAAGTCCAGTTTGGAGACAAGCTTCTTATCTTAATTTCTGATTAAGTCAAACACTGCAGTTTTGTTTAGTTTGGGTAAAAATGTCAATGCTGACTTTTCTAATTTCCCCTTGGGGATCAATAAAGTATCTTTGAATTTGAATTGAATTGAATTAAAATACTTCTTTGCATTTAACCTGAATTTCTGCAATACAGCTGTGATCAAATTGAGTCAAACAAAAAGAGAATTATAACTCTCAGGATTGTAGTTATTATTACAGAGTTACAGTACAAAGAATTAGCAAAAGGTTTCAGCATCAGTAAATTTGGATTCATTTAAGAGAAAACTGTTGCTGTGCTTCTAAATAGTTTGAGATATTTTGGACTATGTGCACTCATTTTTTTAAAAAGGATCCTGAAGATTATCATAACAACATTGATCAATTATAGCATTAAAAGATATGGTTGAGAAAACATATTCTGAAAAGAGATTGTTAAAAATTTCTTTGAATTCTTGAAGCTTCAAATTTGGCCATTTGTCTGTCTTTGATGTTTTGTCTTTGTTTTGTTGGAATTAATGTTTGTTATATATGTTGCATGAAACAATAATCCATGTTTAGAATAATGTTTCTAAATCCCAGATTGATTAAAACTTTGAGTTTTCAGGAGAGTTAAGAAGCAGCTTGTTTCTGAGGTAGGTGCATGTTAACAGTTTTGCAGTTTAAGTTATACTAATGTGGGATGGGATGAAGAAACTGTGGTTCCGCCCATAGGCTGTCAATCAAAGGTTAGTTCTGCCTGACTCCGCCCACCTACCAGGTTGGTTCATGCCTTTGTTGTCATGGTAACGCTCAGCACCTCCCTTCCTGAGTTTTAACACTGTTTAAGAGACAATAGAATCAAAATGCTTGTAGTGATTGTTGCCTTAATAACATGTTTTTTTTTTTTTTTTTTGTATAATGATTAAGGATGTAGGATGACTTTTAGATTTATGTGTTTTATTACTAAAAGGTTAATGAAATAGTTTAAACTAGTTTGAAGAATTAGTTTTGCATGCAGAATCATTGGTGATTTATTAGATTGAAAGTTTCCCTGGTACCATTAAAACTAGCTGACAGTTCAAGACATGCAAAAGTAAGGAATATATTTTGATAAAGAATCAGAGTTATGATTTCATACTTGACAGGAATTATTTATTAGATTAAATTTGTAGAGTGTATGCATCAAAATTACATTAGATTTCCATTAATCTAATACTTATCTTCATACAAGACAAATCAGGATGATATGTGACTAATTTCTAAGTGAGACATTGATGACGTGAATAACTAAAGTTTGTGTTTGGTTGTTGATGGAACTGAATTGCAGTTAAAAACATCTGGATTTTCTTTATGTTGCTTTCGTTAAATTCATAGTGACACATAGTTATGTCAGAATTCATTTCTTTGGTTCTATGTAATGTGATCTTGGTTACTAAACATTTTTGTTCAGACTTTTTGCTGAATTGTCGCATGGGTTGGACCCTGCGCCAGAAGAGGGGAATGTCAGAATAAAGTAACATGGGGTTCCAAAAGTTTTAGCACTCATGGGAAAAAGGGTAGCTCATACCTCCAGTGAGGACTTAGAGACAATGCGAGAGAGACGTTGTACTTTGTTTATATAAATGGTGCATAGCTCCCTAAGACCACATTATGATAACCTCTCTGAAATTATGGTGTTGATTATTTTGTGAAATTTTACATCTCCACAGATTAGACCATTTTTGAAATTATTTTTGGGTTTTCTGAAACTATGAAATATTGACCTGTAATCAGACCTTCCACAAACATCATGTCACATTTTTGATATTCAGAATATTTAGCTGATGGTCATTGCTAGTATATCAGGTGAAGTCAGAAGATCAATTCTTTTGATTTTGTTGGATGTTTTGATGAAGTTCATGTAGTTAAGCACTTAGGTTTGAGAATGGGACTTTGAATTGAAAATTAGCCAAGTGTTGTGAAGGCCCTGTTCTCACTTATATGAGATTGAGACAAAGGACACAGGCAAATCTCAGTCCTTTTGAAGTGCTGTGTGGCAGGTCTCCTAATTTGGACATGGGGATATTGCCAAGAACATTTTCTTCCACATCTTTGTGTGAAGATAGGATGTTGTTTTACTGTCAAAACCTGTCCACTGTGTTTTCTCAAGTTTCACAGATGGTGAAGGCTGCATTACCAGAAACGCCACTTCCACCCTCCAGTCCTTTATTCCTGGCGACTGGATTCTGGTCAGAGAATCTAGGAGAAAACACAGGAAGTCCAGGCGCTGGAATGGCCCATATCAGATCCTACTAGACACCCAGGAAAGCTGCAGGAAAGCTCTAGCTCCTCCAGCTTCAACTGGCTTCCAGGACAAGTCATCTTTCAACTGGATCATCCACGGCTTGAAAGGTGTGAGGACAGCGGACCACCACAAGACAAAGAACTGTAAGCTGATCACTGGCGAGTGATTGAAGAGGTGGTTGAAGAACACTGTTCTTACAAGGGCACAATAATCCCTTGGGCAGTGCCACGTTATTTCAGAATCTACTTAAGGCCGTCGCATTGCCTGAAAGTTAGAAATCATAAGGTCATTTGCCTCACTGCACACACACCACAGTGAGAGATTCTTTCCTCCCACTTTGACAGCAAGACTGACTCTGAGGAGGATATCTCGGATGCTTTTATCTAACTTTTATGTTTATTGCTTGATATTTATCATTATGGTATTATTACAAATTTGAATGTGTTCATTTCCACCGTTGTTTAGTTGGACTATGGAAGCCTAACTTCTAGCAGGTTAGAGTTCCTGTTTCTAAATATATTTCTAGAGGAGCTTCCTACGACCGCCCACCTGTATCAGACTGGTAACAGGGCAGCTTGAAGCCACTCAGGAGAGACAGCAGGATTTTTTGTTTTTTAAGTTGTGTTTATAATTTGTTTTCTTTGGGAAAAACTGTTTGCTTTCAGTACCAGAAGAAAGGACATTCCACTTCAAGGTCACGATGCAGCTATATGGAAGATGGTCTGTTCTGATGCTAATGATTGGTATTGCAAGTATTTTTTATAACTCTTGTGTTCATTTTGGGAAAGGTACAGCAAAGACAATGTGTGGTTAATCTGACTAATAATACTCATCAGCGGATTCGAAGAGAGATTCATCACTTATCTGACTACTATGATCATGCTGATAATGTTTGGTGGCAACTGATGCATCAAAACTGTGAGGAATTATACTGTAAGAAAAAGCAGAAATGTTAGTAAATTTTCTAGTGAGACTAATTTAACGTGTGCTTCTACAGGAACTCTTTATAGATTTCGGGGTAATAGAAATCCGATTAAAGATCCAGATATTTGTATTGCTCAGGAGGAAAGCACACCTTATTTCCTTAGAAAGACGGAGGGTTGTAAAACTATTATACCAGTTTCATGTGCCTTGACCCACATTAATACATCTAGACCTTGTCCTGTCAGAACTGATCCTTATACTATTTCAGAATCTTGGGCTCCAGATCCTTTTGTGTTAACTCTTAATCTTACAGCCTTACCGGATGGAAGTCAATTGTATGGCATGGCAGGTAAATTAACCAGGGTTCTTGTTACTTTTCCTAGTAGAGATGGGTTCTCGTGTCCTAAGAACATGGTTTGGATGTGTGGAAACAGATCATATCTGTATCTGCCTGCTAATTGGTCTGGAGTATGTTATCTAGCTCATTTACTACCTACAGTCACAACTTATGATTCAATCAGCCCATTATTAGAGAGGAAGACAATGCTCAAATGGCAAAGGAGAGCTAGGATCCCACATTGGAAAGGGATTTTGGGTACAATTTTTCCTAGTTATGGTGCTGCTAACGCCGCCCATAGGATTAATGAGTTGTCAGTTGAGTTAGAAAATCTTACTGCTTTATCTGAGGAAGGTTTCACTGTTCTAACTACGGAGCAGCAGGCTATAAGAACTATGAGTTTGCAAACTAGAATGGCTTTGGATTATCTGTTAGCTGAGAGGGGTGATGGTTTTTAAGAATTTTCCTTTAGTTGTGATTATCTTGTAATCAGAAGAAGGGAGTGTAATGGAAATTCTTGCAGTAAGCATTTCACAGTGTATAACCTTTTTTATCTTACTCCTCAGAACATCTGTGTTAGAGGAAGAAGCTGTCAGAAGTTTAAGGGTTCAGACCCATCTTTAGGACAATGTCAGGAAGGGCAGTTAGGTCTGTTCCTAGATAACCTTGTCACTGTTGAACTGACGAAGGGTTGGGGTCATGAACATGGACTCTTTGCAGTTGAGATAACATTGTCATGTTCTGGTATAAATACTGTGTGTAAATGTTGATCGGGGCTCTGTTCAACTGACTTGCTTGGTGACAGAGTCATTCAAACGCTGAATGCCTTTGAATAAAATAAGATGTGCTTTCAATATAAATCCAGTGTATCGCTCTTCTGGCTCTGGGAAACAGCATGGATCGTTGTCCATCTCAGTGGGTTTGGGCCACACTGTCATTTGCAGCAAGCAGGCAGGCAGACCCTCTCTCTTTCAGGCTGAAGAAGCGTCTCTGGTGGAGTAGCCATGGGAAGGGCAGGTTTCTAAAGTCCAGACTCAAAAACGCAGATGTTGCACTCAAATCCCATATATATATATATATGTGTGTGTGTGTGTGTGTGTGTGTGTGTGTGTGTGTGTGTGTGTGTCTGTGTGTGTGAGAGACAGAAGAAAAAGTTTAGTATAGGTTCAGATTTTGCACACAGAAATATTATCAGTCAGTCAGTTAGTTGTCCGCATGCCTGTCATTCATTTGAATTCTACTTTCTGTGTCTTCCACATTCTTCCTTCCACAACATGAACTATACTCCTTTCTAAAACAACTTTCTTTTCCCATCTCTAATGTCCCTTTTCACTTTTACCTTCTTTTCCGACTGATTGCTGTATTTAAGACAAACGAAACTCCCTGCAGGAAAAAAAACTTGTCTTATCTTCCCAAATTAAAGCACATTTAACACAATCATCCTCACCTTTTTCTTCATTATTTTATAAATCACAGAGTCTGGAGAAGGACCCACCTCTGATGCTTTTGAGGTTTTGGAACCCATTTTTTTACCTGTTCAGCGGCACATCTACCGTCTGGCTTTCTCCTTTATAAGGTGTAGAAATTGCAAAAACCACCCTCAAAACCCTTTGTTTTGCTTTATCTTATTGTTACCAATAAGAGCAAGTGTTTCCACCTCAATACCTGCCTGGTTTACCAGTTCTGCATCTCTTAAATTCTGTTCGCAGCCAGAATCAATCAAAGCAGATAAAGTCATGGTCTGCTGATTCACTATGATAGTAGCAGGTAGACTGAATCTGGGGGTTTTACTAATCTGTGCTTGGTCCTCCAACACCCCCTTCAAAGTTGATGGACACTGTCTTTTGGTGGCCCGGGGCAAACAGGACAAGTAGCTACCAAATGATCTGAAGAGCCACAGTAAAAGCACTGTTTGGATAATCTGCGTCTCTGTCTCTCTTCTAAAGTGAGACGGGTACGTCCCACCAGCATGGGCTCAGGGTCAGGAACTGGTTACTGAGGTAGGACCTTAACATAGGGTGGAGATTTATTCCTCACCTGAGGTTTGTAATTGAACCTCTCAACTCTGCTTCTCGTCCGTAGACTGCTGGAGATAGGCACCGGCTACCCCGCGACCCACTATGGAATAAGCGGTAGAAAATGACTGATTGATATTTGTTCTTGTCCCCAATTTAAATATTGTTTTTAAATACACACATCTTTGACTCCTGTGCAGGTTTGTTCTACCTGTCATTTTGACTCTTGATCATACATATCTAAAACAAACTCAAGTAATAGATATGTAATAATAATGTATGATGACAAGCAGTGATCTTGGTTTCAAGCGTAGGCGGTTTCTTCTTGGGTAAAGTCTGCTGCTGTCGGGATTTCTGGAAGAGGGCTAACTTCAAATGGGATTGGTTATGAAGTGGAAGTAAGTGGGATTAAGTGGTTTCGTGTTGCAGTCAAGTCCTGTCTAATCAAAGCTGTAACTGCACCCCAGTCCAATTTAACTGCTCTGGAAGGAAATCACCTATTCTATTTTTTATTTCACCCTGCTGGCAACAAGTCAGGTTATAAGAGCAAGTGAAAACTTTTCAACAGCCCTGTAAGAGTAAGCAGTATACTTAATTTACAGGTCCTTCTCAAAAAATTAGCATATTGTGATAAAGTTCATTATTTTCCATAATGTCAAGATGAAAATTGAACATTCATATATTTTAGATTCATTGCACACTAACTGAAATATTTCGGGTCTTTTATTGTCTTAATACGGATGATTTTGGCATACAGCTCATGAAAACCCAAAATTCCTATCTCACAAAATTAGCATATTTCATCCGACCAATAAAAGAAAAGTGTATTAAAAAATACAAAAAACGTCAACCTTCAAATAATCATGTACAGTTATGCACTCAATACTTGGTCGGGAATCCTTTTGCAGAAATGACTGCTTCAATGCGGCGTGGCATGGAGGCAATCAGCCTGTGGCACTGCTGAGGTCTTATGGAGGCCCAGGATGCTTCGATAGCGGCCTTTAGCTCATCCAGAGTGTTGGGTCTTGAGTCTCTCAACGTTCTCTTCACAATATCCCACAGATTCTCTATGGGGTTCAGGTCAGGAGAGTTGGCAGGCCAACTGAGCACAGTGATACCATGGTCAGTAAACCATTTACCAGTGGTTTTGGCACTGTGAGCAGGTGCCAGGTCGTGCTGAAAAATGAAATCTTCATCTCCATAAAGCTTTTCAGCAGATGGAAGCATGAAGTGCTCCAAAATCTCCTGATAGCTAGCTGCATTGACCCTGCCCTTGATAAAACACAGTGGACCAACACCAGCAGCTGACACGGCACCCCAGACCATCACTGACTGTGGGTACTTGACACTGGACTTCTGGCATTTTGGCATTTCCTTCTCCCCAGTCTTCCTCCAGACTCTGGCACTTTGATTTCTGAATGACATGCAGAATTTGCTTTCATCCAAAAAAAGTACTTTGGACCACTGAGCAACAGTCCAGTGCTGCTTCTCTGTAGCCCAGGTCAGGCGCTTCTGCCTCTGTTTCTGGTTCAAAAGTGGCTTGACCTGGGGAATGCGGCACCTGTAGCCCATTTCCTGCACACGCCTGTGCACGGTGGCTCTGGATGTTTCTACTCCAGACTCAGTCCACTGCTTCCGCAAGTCCCCCAAGGTCTGGAATCGGCCCTTCTCCACAATCTTCCTCAGGGTCCGGTCACCTCTTCTCGTTGTGCAGCGTTTTCTGCCACACTTTTTCCTTCCCACAGACTTCCCACTGAGGTGCCTTGATACAGCACTCTGGGAACAGCCTATTCGTTCAGAAATTTCTTTCTGTGTCTTACCCTCTTGCTTGAGGGTGTCAATAGTGGCCTTCTGGACAGCAGTCAGGTCGGCAGTCTTACCCATGATTGGGGTTTTGAGTGATGAACCGGGCTGGGAGTTTTAAAGGCCTCAGGAATCTTTTGCAGGTGTTTAGAGTTAACTCGTTGATTCAGATGATTAGGTTCATAGCTCGTTTAGAGACCCTTTTAATGATATGCTAATTTTGTGAGATAGGAATTTTGGGTTTTCATGAGCTGTATGCCAAAATCATCCGTATTAAGACAATAAAAGACCTGAAATATTTCAGTTAGTGTGCGATGAATCTAAAATATATGAATGTTAAATTTTCATCATGACATTATGGTAAATAATGAACTTTATCACAATATGCTAATATTTTGAGAAGAACCTGTAGTGTGAACTTCAGCTGCTGCTCAAGGTACAGCTGCCAGAAACCTGTTTTTGAACAAACAGAGGAAGTCACTAAACAGAACAGACCTTTAACTCATGGTGCAGAGTTGTTTCTATCTAACTCTGCCTCTCCAGCACCCCTACACCAATGAACAGAGAGGAAAAGGAATAAGTTAAACTGAAAAATGGTGAACTGAACATTCCCATGATAACCCAAACCTCATAACACTATATTGTCTCTCAGGAGCACCCTTTGGGTGGCTGGAATATATATATTTTCCAAGCAATGATTTTATAGCCTCACTTTCAACAAGCTTAGTAGATGGAATAGCCCATGTGTTCATGTGTTTACCATAGGAGATCATGCAGCTGTTGCTCAAAATTGCCCTTTGCAGAGCAGGCTGTTAACTGAGCACCAGGTCAGTTCGCCCTTTTAACTATTCAAACCCAATTTTATACCGTCCTTCTCATAATGAAATAATTATCCATGCTTTTTTCTTGTCATGTCTGGATTATTGCAAAGCACTTTAAATATCTCAGAAAACCGTATAACAATGTTTGCAGTGTTTTGCAAGTCTGTTGCTGCCAAGCATCTAATAATATCAGCCAAGTTCGCACGTGTTTCACTCCTGATACAACCACATGTTGGCTGCTGGTTTATTTTTGGGGACGTTTTAAGATTCTTGTACTGAGTTGGAGAGCTCTTCTCTCACCACCAGAGGGTAGTAGAGGCTTTTGCATGTAGAGGTTTGAAGCAGGGCCCTGACGTCCTGTGGTTCGGGGCCTGCTGATGGTGCGCCATACAAATATGAAAACAAAAGGAGCATTTTCTTCAGTGGGTCCCAAGCTCTGGAACTCTCTTTCTATGGACCTGGCATCTGCTGATCCAGTTTATTTTTAAGAGCCAGTTTGAAACCCATGGTTATGGTTCTGATGCCTTTTGGGGTCAGTTGAATTAAATATGACAGATTATGACCCCTGATTACACTAAAGCATCTCTAAGCCATCTTTGGCCAGTAGTTAATAATTTGTAATCATAGTTTTAGTTGTTAATAATAGAAAATAACTTTTGGGATATGCTCCACCGGCTGGTGTTTGGGAGGGGTGAAACTGGGCTACAGATTTAAAGACTTGTTTTCTACCAGAAATATTTTTTCAATAAAATATAAATGAAACTAGACAAATAAAGTTAACATATATCTAAAATGTTGACGAGTTTGGAAAAAGATAGGTATGTCAAAAATGCATATTTTAATCACAAAAAACAACCATTCCTACTATACGCAATGCGGGACGACAAAACCTACTTTGCAATGTGATGTATGAGAGGGTTTTGAGTTTTTTTAAATATCATCCACAAACACATTGCTTTTGTTTAGTTGTTTATTTAATTAGTTCTAAAAATCTCAAAATGTTGCACTGCCAAACATTAAAGAAAGTTATAATACATACAAACATGTCAGTATCTGTTACATCTCCTGATGTCAAAGCAGCTTCCAGACTCAATTCTGGTTTTAGCTCAAAGATGGGAAAGAGATCTATGTTACACTGGCGAACATGCTGCAAGTATACTTCCGGATGTAAGCAACCAGTTCTGTTGTTCTCTGATTGAATTTTAAATAGGAAGGAACAAAGGGTGAGTTGTCACTGAGCTGATTAGAAAGAAAAAGCTGTGCTGTGCTCTTAACTGCCCTGGGGGATGACTAAGTTATCAAATAAACTGTTTTATAATCGTTTTATGTAGTCTTATTGAAATAAAAGATGAAAGACAACTATCATCTCAGGCCATTTCCTACTAGATTTGCAGTCATAAAGGACAGAGTTCAGGATTACCAGCCCTGTTCCAATAGACAAGAAGCAGTTTTTTTTTTTTTACATTAGCCTCCGTCAATTGAAAATTTCTTAAATAAAATATTAATGAAGGCTCAGAACATAAAGATACCACAGAAAACAAATGTGTTTGCTAAGCACCTAAAACACCCTCATCTCACATAATAATCACAATTACAACTAATGACAACATACTAATCACTAGGAGACGACTGCAAACTCAGCTGCTAAGTCAGTTCAGTCTTCCTGGTTTGGTGGCTATTTCGTTCCCTCATATGCCCAGACCAAAGCATTAGCATCCTTTTAAATGGAAAATGGACTGAACTTATGTAGCGCCTTTTCAGTCATACCGACTATTCAGAGCACTTTACACTAGATCCACATTCACCCAATTTCACACACATTCATAAAACTATTCACTGACCGGGAATCAACTTAAGGTTACATGCGTGCCCAATTGCACATTGACATGTTGCAAAAGGAAGCTGTAATTTAACCCACAACTTCAACATTGCAAGACTACTACTCTTCCCACTAAGCCACAATAACCTCAGATAAGGCCTTTAATCTCTGTTAAAAATGTTCATCACCAGGATGATCTCTGGCCTTGGCACTGCCTTCGTTGCTCGGGCCTAACTACTTTAAATCTTCATTTTTCAAAGCATGTAAGGTACCTCTCCAAGGTGGGTAAAAACATAGGAATGTCCAAGACTGTGAAGCCAGGAATTGGTCAATTAGCCAAATGTTCAACACCCTGAGCACATTTACTTAATGAAAGGTAATGAGGTAGTCTGGGTAAGCCTGGCTATCATGGAACACAATAAATATGGCGGGGTTGTCCATTCGATCCACCAAGCTGTCATAGCGGTCATAGGGCTGCTGGCTGTTGCGAGGCGGAGGTACCCTCATGTCGCTGCGGCCAGGAGTGTAACGGCCCGTCAGGACTCGGGCCACGAACATGGTTTGGGTACCATCTGCTGCTGGATTTGAGTAGCTCACTGAGTAGCTGGCATTTACAGCAAAGTAGGTTCCGTGACCATAGAGAGTCGCTGTGAAAGACAAAATGGATGAAATGTTCATATTTTATAGTACAGAAAAGTATTACAACTTCTTTAAACATCCTAAATAACCACAGCGTTCACCTGCAAAAGAGCTAATTAACACAAATTTTTATAGAAAACAGATTTTTGCATCAACAGTAATATTATCTATATATCTCCAACAGATGAATGGATACTGTTAAAACAACTTCCTTCTATTTTATTCCTAATGACTAAAGAAATGTTACAGTTGAAACAAATGGTAATTACCATGTTTCCCAGAAAAGCTCCTGTTGAACCCTTTGGTTTTGATGGAGTCGAGGTTTTCCTGGCTTGTCCCGTGGTACAGAAGACTTTCACCTGCTCCACCATCTTTTTTGTTCTTTTCAGAGATGTGTTTCTTCTCTATTTCATATGCACGCCGCAGGTGAACATTCTGCAAGCGTTCAATCTGGCAAGTAGAAAAAGAAAATATAATTGGTTCAATAAAGAGATCTGTCATACAATTCATTATTTGGGTTTTGAACCAATATGTCATACGATTGTTATGAATGCATAACACTGTTTAAGACAAGATGAAGGAGCCAACTGAAAAAAGCCCCCCACCTTCACAATGATTTTGTTCTGGGCAGTACTGATGAACTTCTGCTGGACGGTTCTGTACTCGGCAGAGGAAGGGTCCAGTAGCACTTCTTTCAGATCTTCATTCTTAGACATATTGTCCCAGTACAGTGGAAAAGTAAAGTCTAGCCGTGCCACAGTTAAAATGAGAAGAAATTAAAAATCACCCTTTATTTAAAGACTGAAACACATGCAAAAATTATCTTTAGCAAACTTGATAAATGCAATTGTCAAATCTAACAGCTGACCCATATGAGCCAAATTTATGCAGACATTTGGTGAAATGAATAAATGTTTGGCCTTTGACTGACACATCAGGCACGGTATTTTAGTTTAAATGCTTACTTTTTATCATAGCAAAGTAAATAAAACTTTGAGGATTTGTTTTTCTGCAATATCTTATTTCTTAAAAGCAAATAATGTAACTGTACAACTCCAGCGATCTGAAAGAATATTTCACATTTTTAGTTGAAACAGTAAGACACAGAACAGTAAAGGTTCTTCAATGAGGGCTGCATTCCATGTAGAGGAAGTTCTACCTTTGAACATGTTTTGACAAAATATCTGCAATGAAACAGGTATATTAGCAAGGTTATTTGAAAAAGAAAATATGCAAAGTTGAATTATTGTTTGAACTTCTAACAGTAAGTCAAAGAGTGTTAAAGACTAATCAGCTCTTACTGGCTATCGCTCTCTGCTGGAGGGTAATAAACCGTTTACATGTGGCTTCAAATAAATGCCGCTGAACAAATCTTCACATCTGTAAATCTCCGGTCCAGCTAACGTTCTTTTAAAATTTTATTTCAGAGTAAGGGTACGTTTTAAAATGTGTTTGTTTCTTTCTAAGTACATACAGTACTGTGCAAAAGTTTTACGCAGGTGTGAAAAACACTGTAAACAGAGAATGCTTTCAAAAATATAAATGATTGTTTATTTTTATCAATTTACAAAATGCTAAGTGAGTGAACCCAAACATACAGCCAAAGTCATTAAGAACTATCTTCAGCGTAAAAAGGAACAGGACTTACTGGAAGTGATGGTATGGCCCCCACAGAGCCCTGATCTCAACATCAGTGAGTGTGTCTGGGATTACATGAAGAGACAGAAGGATGTGAGAAAACTTACATCTACAGAAGATCTGTGGTTAGTTCTCCAAGATGTTTGGAACAACCTACCAGCAGAGTTCCTTCAAAAACTGTGTGCAAGTGGACCTAGAAGAACTTATGCTGTTTTGAAGGCAAAGGGTGGTCACACCAAATATTGATTTGATTTAGATTTCTCTTTTGTTCATTGAACTCATTTTGTTGATTGATGAAAATAAATAATTAACATTTCCATTTTTGAAAGCATTCTTTGTTTATAGCATTTTTTTACACCTGCCTAAACCTTTTGCACAGTACTGTATATCAGCAGGACAGCAATCCATGTCAGATGAGAGTGATATAAAAATGTAGAGCTTATGGCAACTGGCTAACAGACAAAAGCACTTTGTGCCACTTTATGACTTTGCATATGCTGCTACCACTTTCTTATCTTGCTTTGTGTCTCAGAGTATGTAAAAAGACGTTTTGCTTAAGTGTAAATGTTAAGATATTAAGCTAATTTTATGAAGCATCGCCATCAACATTCTGATCCATTGGGATGAAGGATGCAACATTTACTGTCTGCTACTCTGTCAGGACTCTTTGACTTTTTTACTGTCTGTTTTTTTTTTTTTTGTATTTTCATGTCTAATGATGACCTGCTCCTCCTGTGATGAGTTTATTGCTTTATCCACAGTCTACAAAGACCCCATAGTGGTCTAATAATTGTTAGCTGAATTGTTCAGGAAATTGGCTCAACTCCTGCCATGTGCTCCTTCCATGTGAGCAACTCCAAGCATTCGGCATGCCAGGGTGAGGATCTGCATTGCTCAGCATAAAATCAAGAAAAGGTATTATCGGATTATTCCTGCAACATTTGGGTAACATTCATGTAGCTCTAACCTTGGGAGGCATGGTGCTTATACAGTGGTACGAATGGCATGATTTAATGTGATGCTCCTGCTGCATGTTTTTTCAGCATGTCCAAAAGATTCAGCCTGACCTGCCCCAGAAATCCTATGCTACAATATTTAATTCATAGAAAGCCAAAGGAACAATGCTGGAGCGTACTGCATATCTTCATACTGCACTGCAACGCAACAGTTAGACTGAGGTAACAGAGCCAGTCTACAAGGTAAAAGACAAATACGGCCTCTTCTAGTTTCCAACAAGGTTTGGGATTAAACCTAATGGAAAACCTTAATTAAGCCAACACTCAAACCAACACAAATTATATTGAAACTTTTCTTCCCTTACCTGGCAAATTCTCAAGCCGTTTCAGCTTGGCAGTCTGTCTACTTAAATTTCTTTTGGCTTCCATCTGTAGTAGATTCACACTCCATGTAAGCCCCTGTGCATCCACTATGCCTTTTGTGATATTTTGATTTTCCAGATTATAATTGGCTGCTTTTGGGACCCTCTCCCAGCTGTCGTTTTGTCCCAGGATACACCAAGCTACATTAGGGTACAGAGTTTCCTCGTCTTTGACTCTCATTTCTCTCCTAAGAGGTGTGACTGTTCGGAGCATCTGCTCCACCTGGTTGACTCCAGCTTTCAACCCGCTCACCGTCAATCCACCCTGGCTGTAGGGATCTTCCTGTACATACAGACCCTGAGTTTCAACTAGGTTCATTAAACTCTTCCTGTCGTCCTGTGTGAGGTCTGCCAGATCGTGATGAGTGAAGGTCTTTGTGGAGCTGTGAGCTTGGTACAGATCCCTAATCTTTGTTATGGCCTCATCAACATTTTTTCTTTGGAGACCCACAAACAGGAAGGAGGACTTGTGACTGGTGGTAGTGGTAAGAAGGAGGCTTACGGCTGAATAAAGACGTCTTGGAACTGACACTGCAAATTAAGTCAAGCATGAATGGTTAGATACAGCCAGATGAATCTAAAAGAAGACTCTTCGTACTAATGTTGATGGTGCTTACCTTGTCGTTCCTTGATAAGAACCTGACAGGAGCTCTCAACCAGCTCCTTGCTCATTTTACCATCTGCCTGGAAGTAGCTCAGAGCTCCAGGACCATCTAAAATCAACTTTTCTAGTGTCAGACTGGCTAGACCAGACCTAAGAGCCTTGTGGGCCTCCTGAACATGGCAACGTGGACCAGTGATAGCTACACACGGGTTTGGAAGAAGGGAAGCTTTCAAAGTAACTTTTGTTTGCTTAATCCTAAGAAGTTCTAGGATTTTGTCAAAGCAATCAACCATTTCAGGATGTTGCAGGCTCATAACTTCTTTAGTAGTAACCTGATTCAACAGGTAATCCTGAAGAACATCTCTGAGCTTCTTCACATATTCAGTGTAGCCCACCAGGCGTACTTTGGCCACTGGGGTTGCACCTTGCACGGGGATGAAACTGAAGTTCACCATAAGCTCATAACGGTTTAAATCTTTCTTTGCGATTATGAGGGTTTCTTTTATTCTGTCTGTATCTGGAGATACAGCGACAGCACCTTGGAGCTTCTCAATCTCCACACTGAGATCCTCCACCACTGCTGCCTGAGCCTCATCCAGGTCATGAGAGTACATACTAAACAGGGTCAAGTCCAACCCAACCTCTATGAATACAGGAGCGCTGAAGCGCTGCTGAAAGAGTCTCTGGTATTTACAAATGGCATTGCTGGATCTAATAAAGGTTATTAAATCCTGAGGGAGCTTAACTCTCCTCTCTAATTCTATTGTACTCAGTCCATCAGGTTTACTAGGTCTTATTCGCCCCTCCTCGTGGCCTCTCAGGATGACCGCATCTGTCTTTCTTGGTTGAAGCAGACGTTTCATTTTAGTGAAATCGTTAATCACTAGTTTGAACTGCTCCTCCCTTTGATGGGGGTCGCTCTAGAAAGGAAACAAAACCAAAACATTTTTAATCATCTGTTTCAAGGTATAAAACCATTCATATCCTGGGCAGGTTTAGCTTAAAATTATTTTCATGCATCCAAAAGATTTGTTTCTGATAGGAGATCAGAAATCTTTTGAGAGGCATCTCTCAAAAGATAATGATAACAATGATAAAGGAGTATCTACTGTGAAAAGAAAAATTTATGTTTATTTACATTTTAATAAAAAAGCATGTTAAAAACAAATAATAATCAGGATAAAATCCTTATTAAAGCAAACCCTTCCTATTATTAAAGACCAGCATTTTGCATGTTTTCATTGGTGTTTTAATGATTTATCTTTGGTGATGAGCTGCAAATCTTTGACGTTAAAAGGGCTCCTTGCCATCACCGTAATCTTTAGCTTCCTGCACTGATTTTCTATGAGATAAAAGTCGGGACTCTTGCTGGGTTAATAAAATTAAAGCATTAATATTATTCACAATCATTAGAAACATGTTGGTAAAATAAAAAAGATTATCTTAAACTGAAATCTGACAAGTGCATAAATAATTTTGGACATAACTGTCATAGTGTTCAAAGAAAGTATTTGCATCTTTTCTTTTTTTCTACATTTTGTTAATAACGGTCTTATTCTAAATGAATTAAAGTTATTTTCACGCAAAGATTTAAACATGTTGTCCCATAATGTCAAAAAAGTTTATTTGATTGATTGATTTATTTTTTTGGCAAATATATAAGCAATATAATTACATGTAAATAAGTGCTTGCATTCTTCGCACAATTTTTTCTTTAAGTGTCTTTTCCAACAAGGGCAGCCAAAGTCTTCTTGGGCATAGCTCTACAAGCCTGGCCAAATCTCAGTCAGGTTGGATGGGCAGCATCTATAGACAGCCCTTTTAGGTCTTTCCAGAGACTTTTGACCTTTGGATATTTCTCCTATCCAGGGGTGAAAGTAGTTTTGAATTCTTGCTGGTACTTAGCAGCGGAGCTAGAGGGAGGGCTGGGCAGGTACTGGGGGCATATATGCATGCACGTGTATATACATGTATATATATATATATATATATATATATATATATATATATATTTATATAGTACAGACCAAACGTTTGGACACACCTCATTCAAAGAGTTGTCTTTATTTTCATGACTATGAATATTGTAGCTACACAATGAAGGCATCAAAACTATGAATTAACACATGTGGAATTATATACTGAACAAAAAAGGTTCTTCAAAGTAGCCACCTTTTGCTTTGATTACTGCTCCGCACACTCTTGGCATTCTGTTGATGAGCTTCAAGAGGTAAAGAACACAAGGAATGGACATTAGACCAGTGGAAATCTGTGCTTTGGTCTGATGAGTCCAAGTTTGAGATCTTTGGTTCCAACCACTGTGTCTTTGTGCGGCGCAGAAGAGGTGAACGGATGGACTCTACATGCCTGGTTCCCACCGTGAAGCATGGAGGAGGAGGTGTGATGGTGTGGTGGTGCTTTGCTGGTGACACTGTGGGGATTTATTCAAAATTGAAGGCATACTGAACCAGCATGGCTACCACAGCATCTTGCAGCAGCATGCTATTCCATCCGGTTTGCGTTTAGTTGGACCATCATTTATTTTTCAACAGGACAATGACCCCAAACACACCTCCAGGCTGTGTAAGGGCTATTTGACCAAGAAGGAGAGTGATGGGGTGCTGCGCCAGATGACCTGGCCTCCACAGTCACTGGACCTGAACCCAATCGAGATGGTTTGGGGTGAGCTGGACCACAGAGTGAAGGCAAAAGGGCCAATAAGTGCTAAGCATCTCTGGGAACTCAATCAAGACTGTTGGAAAACCATTTCAGGTGACTACCTCTTGAAGTTCATCAACAGAATGCCAAGAGTGTGCGGAGTTTTAATCAAAGCAAAAGGTGGCTACTTTGAAGAACCTAGAATATAAGACATATTTTCAGTTGTTTCACACTTTTTTGTCCAGTATATAATTCCACATGTGTTAATTCATAGTTTTGATGCCTTCAGTGTGAAGCTACAATATTCATAGTCATGAAAATAAAGAAAACTCTTTGAATGAGAAGGTGTGTCCAAACTTTTGGTCTGTACTGTATGTATATATATATATATATATATATATAAAATGTGTGTGTGTGTTAATTTTTACGCTCATCTGTGGCCCCCTTGAGATCTCTCTCTCTCTCAGCAAAGTCCAAACTCAAACTAAATAAAATGTATCAATATTTTACTTTACTGTAGGGTGTCTGTATAAGGCAGACATTAGAATCAATTGACCATGTAGAATCTGTGTATTTATACATTTCAATTGTTAAAGAACTTCCATGTATGAAACAATAATAAACCATTTTCTGATGCATAACTTTTCATCTTCAGTTTCCGTCTTTTCTTTTGAACAAATAAGTTATTGTTCTCTGCATTGTGGTCAAGTTTTGATTCCATTTAAATTAAAAATTTGACAGTTCAGTTGTTTTTGCAGTTTTTATTTAAAATTCTGATGGTAAGTGATTTATTGTTCATTCTGTCTTAATGCAAGCAGCGGTTTTATGGCTGTGCACCACCTGTGTAAAATCTCCCAGTCCATTAAATCGAACACGTTGATCTCCTTGGCAACCGTTCTGTTTTGGAGGTAAGCGCGCATGCGCTCTCGTGTAGTGTATGGCCCTGTCCCAATTCCCACACTACACCCTACGCCCCTCTATGAAGTGTGTACTTTGTACAAGTGCATGTAGGGGTTGAAGTGTGCAGGTTATAAGCGTGCAAAATTGGAGAATTGGGACAGTAGGGGTTACGTCATCGACTTGCACCTCTGCACCGTAACTGCAACATCAAAATATGTGAAATCTCTGGTCGTAAGCAGTATTTTCGGGCTGGATTGTGTTGTTGTAATTCAGCGAAATAACATGAACCACAACTACTCTCTCTGTGCTTTTAACTGGGGTATTTAGCTGCGAGCAGACAGACATTAAACGTAGCGGTGCTCGTTTTAAAGGCCGTTCACAAAAACCTCGAGCTCTGAGGAGATGTACGTGTAATTTTTTAAAAACAAATTTGTAAAAATATTTTTTTCATTTATCATTATGATCCCTTTGAGGGTAGAAGTTTGAAGCAAGTATAATGTAATATTTTTTGAAATAAGGTAGGAACTTATCAAAATGTGGGAAAAAGTTAAGCGCAGTGTACAATCACCAGGTGCACTTTTAGTACATATAACCAATGATTTTCAACACATTACTGCTAACTCACCTTTTGTTAAATACTGGAGTCCCTTTCTGTTTCTGTAAAATATCTGGAAGTAAACATTGTTCATCAAGTAGATCAAAACTGTGACATTCACTCTGCAAAGTTTTGTTTTTTTTGTGATCCTCTCAGCTTTCTCTCACACAAACAAGTCTTTATTTAAACATATTTTGTAAGTGAGACTTAACTTCAGATGAACTTTGTTCCTATGTCAGAGATTGTCTGCTTGACTTTGCTAATAATAACCTGTCAGACATGCCAACACTGTGCAACCCAGCCACTTAGTTAGCATTAGGCTGAGACTGCCGCTCTATTCTGGTACTTATGACACAGTTTGCTTAGAAATGCAACTTACCAAGTCAGACTCCTGGTTTTTCAGTCCCTCCCCCAGAGTCTGTGCTGTCCTGGTGAGGGTTTGTCTCTCTCCTGATTCCAGAGAACAGTGATTGCTGATATTAATGTATTATACTGGAACCTCTGCGCTTCTGACAAGTCTTTTTAAAAATATGTCACCACATCCTGAGCTGCACTCTTCACTGCTGAGCTCATATGGCATTTTATTTCAGTTTCAGTTTCATTTACAACCCTGCCTCTTGTGACACTCCCAAATATGGGAAAGGTTCCTCTTACGTGTACGGCAACATTTCTGTGCATGTTTTGTTGTGCAAGTACCATTATGATATAATTCAACTATATACTCAGAGCTATTTTTTAATTAAGGTTTCACTTACAGCCATGTTATGTTGATATAATGATTTTATTTGGAAAACAAAAGAGAAAACCTTTGTAAAGAACTGTACACTCCACCTTATTTTTTACATTTTATTTGCAAGAAACCAAACTTTCTTCAACTGTCATGAAGGGGCCATGAAAAACGGGTTTTCCTAAAATAGACGGAAAGGAGTACTTTGGCATTTTTAACGACTTTCAGAAAGTCTGGGAAATTTTGTTTAGAAACACTTGAAACTATCGAAATTGAGAATTCTTTACTGGAAGCAATATAAAGTGTTTTTATTTTCAATTATGATCTCAATGCTGGTGCGTCTACTGTATAGAGAGCTGTTAATATAGTAAAAATAATAGGTTAAGTCATCAACATTTGCTCCATTTTATATGATTTAATTTTACTCAACATTATTAAAATAAACTTAAACCAAATAAAGAGTGATATATTTACATATAGTGTCAAAATGACATGCTGTACCACCACAGCAAACCACTAGATGTCACATAGAGATTAAAAACCGCAGCAATACAGAAACACATTGATAACAGTTCAACTGAGGGCATCTAGTGGACGAAGTCTGCAGCATCTCCCGTAGTTAATGGCACCCCTGTTAAAGATGTGTAAAATATCTTAAAATGAAAGGATATTATAAAGTCTTACGGACTTGAAGATGCCACTCTTAGTTTGACTTTTCAAACAGCGAGCTTTGCAGATTACTTTTTACCTTCCTTACCATCCTCTTCCCTGTGCATGTTGACAAAATAAACTTGGGTCCTTGTTTAGCATTGTTCCTTTGTCACAGTTCAAGTTGTTTTAAGCTTTTTATTTACAACTGTAGAATACGCAAGTGATTTGCTGACTTATGAAGATCAGCACACATTTTCCTTAATTGAATGGCATGATCTCTTGTCTTTCCACTTTTGAAAAGTGGCTAACATAAAGAGGCCTCTGAATAAATGTTCACAAATTCAAGGCTGGACTCTTCTGATTTTTTTAAATAGTAAAACGATGCTGCTACAGTAAAAGATGACTTTAATGTAAGGGTTTTTACATATCTTTTCCAGAGGGTGCTAAATGTGGAGTGTGCTGTATTTATCAGTCATATAACTCAAAATGTTCGTTCGTTCGTTCGTTCGTTCGTCGTCTTCCGCTTATCCAGGACCGGGTCGCGGGGGCAGCAGACTCAGCAGAGACGCCCAGACGTCCCTCTCTCCAGACACCTCCTCCAGCTCCTCCAGGGGGAGCCCAAGGCGTTCCCAGGCCAGCCGAGAGACATAGTCCCTCCAGCGTGTCCTGGGCCGTCCCCTGGGCC
The DNA here is from genome assembly GCF_021462225.1 of Girardinichthys multiradiatus. Lineage (NCBI taxonomy): Eukaryota > Metazoa > Chordata > Actinopteri > Cyprinodontiformes > Goodeidae > Girardinichthys > Girardinichthys multiradiatus. The sequence continues at coordinate 31,743,639 of NC_061807.1, forward strand.
TCCTCCCGGTGGGACGTGCCTGGAACACCTCCCAAGGAAGGCGTCCAGGAGGCATCCGGTATAGATGCCCGAGCCACCTCAACTGGCTCCTCTCGATGTGGAGGAGCAGCGGCTCTACTCCGAGCTCCTCCCGGATGTCCGAGCTCCTCACCCTATCTCTAAGGGAGTGCCCGGCCACCCTACGGAGGAAAATGTTATTGCTATATTTATATTTTAAATTAGAAAGGGGGTTCCGGAAGAGCTGAAGTGATTTTTGGGGACCCATGGGTCAATTTCCCAGCATCGGAGACAATGAGTGGTGGAATACGAAAAACACCAACTTCTTAAACTAATGAAAACTTTGAGTCAGAAATTAGACAAGTGTATGAGAAAAAAAATCCAAATTTGCAAACTTTTTTTATGTGCCTTTTGTTATCAACTTAGGGGTTTTTCTAGGATAATCACCGGTCCTATGAAACACTGCCTGTAATTAGTCTGTGACTATTTGTTTATTGTACTCTCAAATAGGTAATATCCAGTGTCAAAACAGGGGCACAATTGGTCTATTACATATTGTGTGCATGTTTACAATACTTGTAAACGTTTCCTAACTGGAAACTGACGCCAAGCTCTGTTCCTGCATTAACGGTTTCATTCAGTGTCATTAAATGACGTTTGAGAGCTAAAAGGTTGTTTTTATTATTTAAATAACAGTCAGTGTTGAGAAGATAATGAATATAAAAGTGTGTAAAAGTAAAATGATCAATGATGTTCTACTACTATCAATGATAATACAGTGATGACATTAGTAATAAACCAGGAAAACTCAATAGACTTCACTGTCTGTGCAATAATTTCAGTTTGTCATACGACATTTTAGGACATTTTTAAAATACAGTGACAATGGTGAGCATGATAAAGCCTCGTTGTGGTGTCTTCATCATCAGTTTACATGTGTGTTTTGTTCTGACCAAGCCCTGGCTCTCAAAGTGATGTTGCATTGGTGTTTCACCAACCGGGTTGCTGTGTGGAGTCTGTGCAAACCATGACCTGCTGCTGTCTTCACCTTCACATTTATTTGATTCTCAAGCCATTTTCCTGCTTAAGCCAGTGAGCTATAACTGCGCATCCTCCAGCTGCTGTCGGAGTGTGATTCACTTTTAGACACAGACTGGTGTCTGGTAGCACAGTATACCTGGGTTTAAAAAAGTTATATTTTCATAATGCCAAACAAATTTCTGTCAACGGCTTAAAATACTTTCTAATCTGGATTTACTGACTCAGACAAAAATCCAAGCTATTTAAAAGTAGGTATTAGTCAACAGTTAGTCAGTATAATACAAGCCAAGCAAAATAAATAGGCTGTTTAAAGTTGCAAAATGTGACCACACATCTTACAGTTGACATAATAATAGATAAAAGGCCAACAAACCGGTACCCTGAGTAGATTTTTCTGTGAGATTTCCAATGCCGATACAAAATGCTTTGATGATGAGACCCTGAGCCGATCTTCTGTACTGCTATATGTTATTATAAACTTAGAATTCAATGTTTTTATTAGGAGTTGAAACAATTTTACTCTGTTTGCAGTTTTAATTAAAAGCAGTTCATTTTAGTTTTTAATTTTAATGTATTTTGGTGTACAGTAATTTCAGTCATACTTTTATACAACTGTTATACTTGTTGGTATTCTACAAATAAAACTGAAGTGAACTGAACTTAAAGTTCAAACAAAAACAATTTAATTACAGGTAAAATGACACAAGAAGTGGGTGATTTGTAAAAAAAAATACTGTTTTGACTCACAACTATTTTCTTATTTGACCTAAGGAATATTTATAAAGCATTCACTCTCATCGCAGATTTTTCTTTACATGTTTTCATTTCTAAAAACTGAATTAGCAAAAAGAGAATTTTCTAAGGGTTTTCTAATCTTAAAGCCAATCTTAAAAGTTTGCTTTGAACCAGAAAAGATGGAAAATATTTATGCCAGACATTAACCCTATCTGAGTTGCTACAGACTGTAAGATTCTGTGTCAACACAACTATTAAGCAGACAACGGGTAAGGACTTATCAAGCCAATTTGTTTTTCCAAATCACTACGTGGAGAAATCCTTTTCATTTTTTTGCAGGAAGTCTATAAAAGGAAGTGAGAGCCCCAGGTCATTCTCAACAATGACTGCCAAAGCAGCCATCTATGAAGGACTGCGTTTAAACAGAGGGAACGAAAAAAAGGAAACAGATTTCAGTTTGTAGAAGATAATATCGGTGCATTTAAAAGATATTTCCTAAATTTCAGTTTGTAAATTGTAATGAAGAAAAGGATGCAATCCAGTGAATCACAGTCTTGGGCTGTGTAGTCATCTGCAGCTTTGCAAGCAAGTGTGCTTAGTACACTATGAAAAGGTTTTATTTATGCAACTTGTAATTAAGCATTATAGAAATGCTCACTGTCTTGACCCTGAGCCAAACTTTACCTTCACCATAGCAGTCATTCAAATAGCAAGGTAAATAAAAAAAAAACTAACTTTGTATATACTATGATCACTCTGAAAAATAAAGTTAAATCATGTAAAAGTGGCTTAGCATTCATAGAATAGAATATAATAGTTCTATATTTGTCCCCCTGTGTTGAAATACCCAGTCTACAACAGCAAAGAGGATAAATAAAAGCCCTCGGATATCTACTGTACAAAAAGAAATTAATTCTTTATTTTGTGTTTTTGGAACAATGCAAGTTATAGAGTCTGTTGGAGTATCATTACAACCAGGCAGCAATGCCAGAAGGCACAGCAGAGTGAAGAAATTGTACTTTTAAATATCTTATAAAATACTTATTTGTGTTTTTTTAAAGGTATACAGTTTAGGTGGACGACCAAGACTTGGTAGTTACCCATCAAAGCTCTCCAAGATATTCAAATCTTTGGATGTTGTTTAATGACCTAACCCTTCCTTAAACTTCTCCGTACCTTTATCCCTGATCTGTCTGTTTGGTGTGTCCTCAGGCCATCATCATACTATTTATTTACTAATGTTCTCTAACAAGCTGTATTAAGATTAAATTAAACCATGGCAGACTAATAAAGTGACTTCTAAATGAATTTGGTTGCAATGGATTTTTATTTGTAAAAACATCCTAATACCTTGTAGAAGTTTCTTTCCACTTCACATTGTGTTGCTACATTTTGTTGGTCTATCACATAAAATTCAATTAAAATACATACTCGTTTCACATTTTGTCCCTTTACAACTATGAACTTTAAGTTGTAAAGGGACAAAATGTGAAACGAGACTGTAAATATGTCCCAATTTCAAGGACTAAATATTTGAATTTGACTGTAGTATCCACTAAAGTTTGTTGGATGTTGAAATATAATCAGGTTTCATAAACAGGCAAATGTTGGCTTTCAAGTTATTTAATTCTCAGGCACAATGGGAAAATAACTAACTAGAGGGGCCACATTAACTTTAAAACCACCACATGGATAACCACAAGGTCAGCAACACTTTTTTTCTTTATATTTATTATTTTATTTTATTTATAACTGGACTTACAGAGTGAATGTAGCAGATGATTCATTGAGAATGTGCTCCTGAATGTGACAAGTTAGTTTATGTTTTTGTCTCTGTCCCTTATGTCTCTCTCAGCAGATCCCAACCATCACAGCAACCTCCAGAAGAGTCAGAAATTCTAGTTTTGCTGACAATGGTATGAAGCTTTGTTTAAAAGGGGGATGGGGCAATAAAATTCTAGTTAAAATAGAAAACAGAACTTGGAGTTCTCAAAAATTAAGTGCTAAGCGCTTTGTCTTTCTCTCTTTATTCAGGCATTGTGTTTTTTCTTATTGTCCTCCCTGCTCCTCTCATAGGATCCCGCTGCCAACTAGGACTCACAGCTCCCTGCTCGGGCAAGCTCAGATGGCTTGGTAAATGGCATGACATTCCATTCAGTCAATCACCCATTCATGCACCACTGTGAAACTTGGAGCAACCATAGAAACACCCTGGGGACGTCTTTGATTCTATATAAGCGCTGGATGCTCCCTTGTCTCCATATATAGAGCATAGGTATAAAACTGGTCTTTCCTCTGGAATAATGAACTGACCTTTAATAACCGGTGAAGAACAAGAAGCAGGGCAGTGACATACACTATATTGCCAAAAGTATTTGCTCACCTGCCCTGACTTGCATATGAACTTAAGTGACATCCCATTCTAAATCTATATGGTTCAACATGACATTGACCCACCCTTTGCAGGTATAACAGCTTCAACTTTTCTGGGAACGTTTAGCGTCTTCATCGGATTTTGTGAACATTCCTCCAGGAGCACATTTGTAAGTTCATAGACTTATGTTGGACGAGAAGGCCTGGCTCTCAGTTTCCGCTCTGATTCATCCCAAAGGTGTTCTATCAGGTTGAGGTCAGGTCTGTGCAGGCCAGTCAAGCTCATCCACAACAAACTGTCTCATCCATCTTTGTGGACTTTGCTTTGTACACTGGTGCACAGTCGTTTTGGAAGAGGAAAGGGCCATCTCCAAACTGTTCCTATCAAAGTGCCTGACTGGTATTCACTGAGTTCCTGAGAGCGACCTATTCTTTAACAGTTGGAACCCCTGATTTAAATTATTTGGATGGGTCAGCGAATACTTTGTGTAACTGAAACTCAAAGTCCTTTTTGAGGAATCAGTTTCCGCTTTCTGAAGAAATTGTCGGAAAGGAGAACTAATGGAAGTTATTATTTAACATGCTGTTAACTGGGATTTTAAAGAGGAAATTATAAAAATACTTACTTTAATATGAATTTAAATGACTCTTAATACCTTGATTATGGCCATAGCCTTACTGTTAAAGCCATGTCATATAGGTAAAAGAAAAAGTGCTTTGAGCATTTCTAACAACACATATGTCTACTTGAACAAAAGAAAGATGTCCAGCAGAGGTTGATTAACACAGATGAGCAAGGACTTTAGGGAAAATAACGAACCATCTAAGTAAAGTCATTGCTGTTTCATGCCAAGTCCACCCAAAAGACAAAGCCCCCCCATTAGTCTGGGGGATTCTGGCCGGTGCGGGTTTATCAGCCTGATTTCCCTTGTATCCAGTTAAATTCAACCCGGTGCATTGATCAGATTCAATTCACCGGGTTGAATTAATAAGAGCCTGTTCGGCTCTTGTTAATTCTGGGTCAGAACACACTTTAAAAAGACCCTCTCTCGTTCAGCAATTTAACATTCCTGTTGAACATTTCTTCTCCCCTATTAAATTCACAGCTCTTGATAGGAGCTCCTTAGAAACAGTTACCCGACAGACCCTTCCACTTAGGTTTATTGCGACAGGCAATCATCAGGGTTCTATTTTTTTCTCAGCTTTTTCCAAAAGAGAGTCACCTGTACCTCTTTTCCACCAACACGGTTCGCAGCCCATTCAGGTTCCCAAATGCGATTGCGAACCAGTGACGAGTGTTAACATCAACGAACAAATGTTCCAGTGCACAAACTCTGGTTGAACTCGGGCACCGCAGAATACTTGGTTTTTCTGCACGAACCTCAATGTCACGCATGGGCAGGCCGAAGCTGTGGACAATAGAAGGAACAAGTACATCAGCGAAGACGAAGACATAGAACGTACTGTATAAACATTTATATATTTGCAAAGACACACTAAACACTGTATAACTACTTGTTTCTGTTTCACTTGTGAATGCTGAACATATCCAAATGAAAACATTGTACATACCATTGTTCTTGCACGGAGTCCCTGTCTCCTTTTTCGTATTTTTCGTAACTGTTGTGTATGGATGCTCTCTTTTTGTATTAAAAGGGACATCCACTGTAGCTCAGCAACTGCACTGTCTCGCTACTACACTGTGTAACACGCACCGTTGATGTCTCATGCTTGGTTCCCTAAACTGGTGGAAACAGGTGGAATTGGTTTTCAACAAAACACCAAAGTTTGAAGGCACGCAAAGTGAACCAGTTCAAGAATGAGAGTTCCTTTGTTGGAAAATCGCTACTGTTGTCCTGGGCCACCCATGGCTTAAAACATACAATCCTCTTATTAACTGGGCTGACTCTCAAATTGAATCCTGGGAACTCACTGTCTTGCCACCTGCCTCCAGTCTGCTGTTCTTCCAGAACCTTCTGAGACCTCTGCTTTAGTTTCTTCTCCAGACCTCACAAAGTATCATGAGTATCATGACCTACAGATGGTTTTTGGCAAAGACCTAGCTTTGTCGCCTTTTCCACACCGATTGACCTCCTCTCCCCTCCTGTCATCCCTACAATCTCTCTTGTCCTGAACGTGAGGCATTCGAAAAATATGTCAACGAGTCAGTCAAAGCTGTTGTCATTTGCCCCAAATCCTCACCAGTTGGTGCAGGGTTTTTCGGTGTCAAAAAAAGTTAAAACTCTAAGACCTTGTGTAGACCAAAAGGGTTTTATTTAGATCATAAATATTCACTTCCCCTCCTTTCCTCTGCTTTTGAGCCTGTGCAGGGAACCACTATCTTCACCAAGTTAGCACTCCGCAACGCTTATCTCCTGGTTTTTTATTTGAGGGGGCGATGAATGGAAAACTGCTTTCAAAACTCATACTGGACATTTTGAATACAATAATTATGCCTTTTGACCTAACCAAAACCCCCACTCTTTTCCAAGCTCTCACCAATGACAGCCTGAGATACTTTATAAACATCATTGTATTTGTGTACATGAATGAAGATCTCATCTTTTCCAGAGATCCAGAACAACACAAACTACAGGTCAAATAGGTTCTGCAGTGGCGCCTGGAAAACCAACTCTTTGTAAAGACAGAGAAGTGCAAATTCCACATTAAATCAATTATTTTCCTGGGTTTTATATTTAAAGGTGGACGAGTAAATTCGGATCCTCTGAAAGTAAAAGCAGTTCATGATTCGCCTACACCCACTACTAGGAAACAGCTCCAGCCCTTTCTTGGCTTGTGTGATACTATTGCTTCAATATTGGCCAGCACATTATTGAATCCATGCCACGAAGACTTCAGGCAGTTCTGAGGGCAAAAGTGGGTACTGGGAATGATGTTGGCAGTAGGCCGGAAGCCTAGAGTTAACATATTCTTTGAATGCATGAGGTGTGGGATTTCTCTTGGTACTCATCTTTCCTCTTGCAGGCCAAAAACATGAGTTATGCGAATAAGTCACTCTACATTGCACCTAGGTGTGACTTCTGCTGTGAGTAGTTTCTTTGAATGCCTCAGTGGTGGACCGGGGACCTGTCTCTACAGACCCCACACACCCTGGACACAAACTGTTTAGGCTTTTACCTTCAGGTTGGCGCTACAAAGCGCTGTCTGCTAAAACCAGCCACCACAGAGACAGTTTCTTTCCCCAGGATGTTTCTCTGATGAACACTTGACGGTCATAGTTCCAGAACAACACCATGCATACTTGGACTAATCTCCCATTATATTCTCTTGTAAAGTCAATTGTGTATATATGTACATTTAAAAATATATTCTTTATTTCCACTGTTGTATAGAATGTATTGAAAAAAAAAATCCTCACTGAGAGCAAAGTGTACAGGAGTCAAAAGTTTGTCTGTACAAACTTGGAAATAAAGCTGATTTTGATTCTGATTCTGAAAAGCCAGAGTAGGTTTATTTCAGTTTGAAAGTTATTGATTAATGGAACAAAACAGAACAGCTCAGTAAATCTAAACTGTGTCAAATCTCATGTCTGTTTGGATTTAAATTCGTCCAATTTTTAATATACTTCTTCTGAAGAAATAATACTTCTATCATCTTCTTTTTATCTCCTAAGTGCAGATTGTTTGTTAAACCAAAACAATTATGCCGGATCATCTTGAAGATTATCTCGGAAGCATCCTGTTCTACATCAGATGTAAAAAGATGAAAGCTGTCCATGCCATTCATGTGCTTAATATCTGAAAGGCTGTAAAACACAAAAAGTACTGACCTATCTTATCAGCAGGTCCAGCTCTACAGAGGCCAGTGTTTCTGTATCAGCATAAATAAAAAGTTCACGCTAATTTCACTCCAACCCCAACAGCACTGACGCATAAAGTTCTTGGTGAATGAGTCGTTCCCTTTAGTGCTGGATGTCCATATTAGGAGGTGGGGGGCCCTCCTGGTTCAGAGGAAACTGAATAGATTACACAGTAGGGGTAGTGAAAGTGGATAAGCAGGAATGACGTTTTTAAATTAGTTCTTTAGAAGGCATGTTTGGCAACTGTCAATGTATAAAAGGTGAAGCTCATGGCGTTCCACAGTCAGACAGGATACTCACAGAGAGGGGAGATCCTTCACACTGAAGAGGAGAGAATCACTGCAAAAATACACTTCTCTCATTTTTACCATTTGAGACAAACATGAATCCTGCAATCCAGTGCATCGTTCTTCTGGCCTGCATCTCCATCTGCTCCTCAGCAGGTAAGTGTGGTCAGCAGAGATTTTCTCCATTCAACCTTTAAATCATAAAAGTATATATGTATGGCATATATGTATCTTTTTAATTTACACTTTCATTTCCCCCCCAGCAATTAAGAATTGCCAGTGTGTAAGAACAAGCCTGGCAATAAGACGCTATCTCATCATTGATGTGAAGGAGGAGCCCCCTCGTCCATATTGCAGCAGGTCCGAAGTGATGTAAGTACCTGCAGAACCACAAATGACCAAAAAGATCAGAATCAGCACTGAGGACTGATGACTTAATTATTTTTCTTTTATTACAGAGTCACCCTGAAAGATAAAAGGAAGGTCTGTCTTGACCCCAAGTCACAGTTCACCAAAATACTCCTGCAAACCTCAAGAATGTAAGAGGAAAAGTTATTTTTTTAATTGTAGTCATTTAAGTTTTAAATAACAGATTAAACAAGTACTGAGTGGCAGCCGTAGGAGCTGTAGTGCATCGAATGGTCATCTGCAGTAGTTATAGTGTTTCTTTCTGCTACCAACAGGAGCAGGAACTTAAGAAATCGGTTCTTAAATATTTTCATGGAGAACATGTTTTATTTATTTTAGGTTCTAACCACAGAACAGAATGTCCTATACTGTATAGATATCAACAAGTAAAAATGTTTAGAATAGTTTTAACAGAAATAGTAACAGCAGTGACTAAAAAATGTTTACATGTTGTGTTTTTTTCTTTACAGGATAAAGGCATCTCAAAACCCTTCAATAACAGCCACTGCAGCAACATCATCTGTCATAAAGCAGTGACATTAAGGCTGCTCTTATCATGATTGTTTTTTTTTTTTGTTGTTTGTTTTTTTGGTTTTGTCTAAACAACATTGTTTGCACTAGAAGCTAAAACTAAATTAATCATTTGAGGCAATAAGAGTCTTTGTTAAGACTGAATCCCTGGTTAATCAGCAAACTGTTAGTGAATTAATAGGTTGTTTGGTATTTAACTAATGAAGGTTAATGGCTGTTGTTGATAATGGTATTTATAAGTAAAGCCTCTGGGTTAGCGCATCATTCCATATATATTTTTTGAAGGATGTAATTATTTTTATCACGTCTTTTTTAACTCATATATATATATATATATATATGGGTATAAGTATGTGGCATTTTTGTTTTTTATGGCATTGTAAATTATAACTACTTGATGTTCATTGGCAAATTACAATAAATGCAAATCTGTATAAACACTGGGTGTCAATGTGACTTCTGTTTTCACTTTATTTTTTTAACTGATGACAGCAAAGGATTTCATAGTAAATCTGAGTCAATTCCACTAAGTCATGGCTTTGACCTTGTTTGGATTTACATAAATTATGCAGAGAGAAAAAATTATGTCAAAATGTTGTTTTCTGAAGATGTTTTATCAAAGCATATTTCCGTGGATTGTGGTTCTGGTGCCTCTTCGGGTCTGTCAGCCCATTCTTATAGAGTCATCAAATTAACTATTCTGTTGGTCGATGTTTGTTAGCATCTCATAGCCATATTTCTTTATGGTACCGTACATTTAAGAAGAATGTTTTTCAGTTTTCAGCAGCAAAGCAGGTCCAAAATACCAATCAGATCTATCAGGCACACATCAATCAGACAATAATGAACATAAATGAATCAGAATGTCTGTGTTTCTTTACACTTCAAATGTTTTAGATTCCCCTGTGATGGACTGGCGACCTGTCCAGGGTGTGCCCCGCCTCTTGCCTGTAGACTGCTGAAGGTAGGCACCAGCTCCCCCGCGACCCTGTACAGAAGAAGCGGGTATAGAAAATGGATGAATGGATGTTTTAAATCATCACATTTAATTTGTTAAGAGAAAGAAAACAACCCAAATAAACTGGGGTAAGGGCTGTACACATGGAACAGCGGTCAAGGTTCCCAGGACTGGTGAATCTACCAAAATTACAAATTTTGAATATCCCATCACTATCATATTGACATAAAAAACTGTGAAAAGTAGAACCTGTGAAAGCTGTTCCTGACTGGTTTCAAACCAGAGACCTTTTGCATCTTAAGCAAATCTAATAACCACTATACTACAGAAACTTTCCCTCCGTGTTCTTTTTGTGGTCAAAGATGCAAAATTCATGAAAGGCACCATTTTATAATAGGCCAAATTGCTATGCCAATTTTTTAATCTATACTACAGGATATGTTGCAAGGCACTTCATTCTCAGACAGGCAGCATTAACTTGTAGGTAAACACACTGTTAAATTCCTCTTTCGGCCTGTTTTCCAATCACAGTCCATCTAGCTAAAAGAATCAAACATGAGAACAACTACTCTGTAGAAAATATGGCTTTGGGCAAAACATTACATGAAGCTTAAAAAAAGAAGCCGAGGTATCTCTTAAATACAGACTAAATGAAGTTCACCTTACTGTGATAACAGCTCTTCAAGGACAATCATCCAGAAGGTCTCAAAAAAAAAAAAAAACAGAGCAATGCAGGCCTCTCTTGTCTCAGTAAAGGTCAGAGTTCATCTGATTAACGGGTCAGTTCCTTTTGTCTATGGAAACGTTAGACACAGCAAAAGTCTCTGTGCTGGGCTTGTGTCGAGGCCGTGGCTTGGCGTATTACGGTGGTCTAGCTTAGCCAAGTATGGATCTTTTCCTGCAGCTGCAGCTTTCTGCATGAGCCGTTTTGCTGTTTTTACTGCTGACTCAGCCTTTCCGTTGCTCTGTGGGTATCCCAGTGAAGATGTTCGGTGCTCGAATTCCCACTTTTGAGTGAACGCCCTGAACTCCTGTGATGTAAACTGCGGTCCATTGTCTGAAATCAGCACGTTTGGGATACCTTGGTGAGCAAAATGCGCCATTAACTTGTGAATCACTGTGGTGCTCTTTGTGTCTGGGAGGTAGTCAACTTCCCAGAAGTTTGAATAATAGTCCACAGTCACCAAGTAGCCCTTGTTATGCCATGAAAACAAATCACTACCCACTTTGGACCAGGGTCTGTGAGAGACATCGTGCGTCTGTAAAGTCTCTTTTTGGTGTTTGGGGTCTAATGATCTGCAGACCTCGCATTTGGATATGAACGTCTTAATCTGTTCAGTCATGCCCTGCCAGTACACACACTCACGGGCACGTCTGAGGCATCCTTCCACTCCCAGATGTGACAAGTGTATACGGCGGGTGAGGTCAGCTCTGAGAGCGTCCGGGATAACTGCTCTTTCACCCCTGAACACGGTCCCGTCTTGGAAGCTTAACTCATCCTGAAATGTAAAATAGTGTTGAATGTCCTGCGCAATGCCACTTTTGTTTGTAGGCCAACCTGCTAGGATCAGTTTTATCACTCTCTGCAACTTGTCATACCCCTTGTTGCATCTCTTATGGCAGACAGTCTCTCAGTAGAAATGGGCAGGTAGCTTATCATGTTCACACTCTCTAGTTCTGATTCCGTGTCACCCTGATTACAGTCAGGTAAGTACGCTCTGCTCAATCTGTCAGCTAACAGCATATTTCTACCTGGCACATAAGTCATATCAATGTCATATTTCTGCACTCTGAGCAACATTCTCTGTAGCCTTTTTGGTGCACTAAGTAGTGGTTTTCTTACTATATTTTCGAGTGGTTTATGGTCACTCTGCACTGTCACTGTTCTACCATACGTATACTGGTGGAACTTTTCCATTCCAAATTCGATGGCCAAACATTCTTTTTCAATCTGAGCATAACCTCTTTCTGCGGGAGTCAGGGCTCTGCTTGCAAAGGCAACAGGTTTACCTTTTTGAGTTAGGGCAGCACCTAGACCCGTCTCTGAAGCGTCACGTTGTAGTGTCAGCTCCTCAGTCTGGTCATAGTATTTCAGTAGTGGTGCGTCACCTATTTTGTCTTTGAGTTTCTTAAAAGCTATCTCATGTACCTCTGTCCACTCCCACATAGTGTCCTTGTGTGGAAGTTGTCTCAAAACCTCACAGTCATCAGAAAGGTGAGCACAAAACTTAGACAAATAGTTCACCATCCCTACTAGTCTCTGTGCTCCTTTAACATTTGTAGGTCTGGGCAAATCTTTGATTGCCCGTACTTCTCCGGGTCAATCCTAAGGCCCTCCGAAGTCAGTAAATGTCCAATGTACGGAACAGACTCTCGCCTTAGCTTAAATTTGTCTGCATTTAGCTTAATGTCTCTTTGCGTGCAATGCAGTAGAAAGTGTCTTAAGTTCTTTTTGTGGCTCTCATTGGCCTCTTCCTGTGTGCCTCCCTCACCTGTGACAAGTATATCATCCGCAATGACATACACTCCTGACAAGCCCTCCAGTGCCTGTACCAGCTTTCTTTGGAAGATTTCCGGCGCTGGGCTTATACCCATTCGCATCCTAAGCCAACGGTACCGCCCAAATGGGGTTGCGAATGTTGTGAGGTCGCTAGAGTCTTTATCTAGTTTAACATGCCAAAATCCATGTTTCACGTCACACACAGTAAATATTTTGGCCTTTGAGAGCTCCGGTAAAATATCATCAATCGTGGGAAGAGGGAAATGACTCCTCTTCAGCGCCTTGTTCAGCGGTTTTGGGTCAATGCAGATCCTCGTTTTTCCATTTGGTTTAGTCACAGACACCATACTGCTAATCCAGTTTGTGCTGTGCTCCACTGGTGCAATGATGCCTTTCTTTTCCAGGTTCTTTAACTCGTCCTTAAGCGGTGCCATCATAGCAAAAGGTACTGGAACTTTCACTGGTGGAAAACTTTTGTCGATTTCTATCTTATATTCTCCCTCTAGACAGCTCACACCAGTAAAAACATCTCTGAATTCAGTCTTTATTCTGTCCAAGTTTGCTAGCTCTTCATTTCTTTCTCGTGTCTGCTCTGTACGCTGCTTTGTCACAATGTTGTCTATGGCCAAGATGTTTTCATACTGAACTTTAATCAGCTTTATCGCCTCACTTGGTTTTCTCCCAAGTAAGGGGATCCTATCTTCCTGGTCTACCACTTGAAACTCAAGTCTGTATAACTTGTAATTTCTCAGATTTCTGAGCTTGACTTTACACTTCCACAGTGGCTTGATTTTACTCTTGTTGTACATCACTAGTACTTTCTCAGTCCTTTCTAGTTGTGTGTCTGGGTTTATCAGGTGCACAGGTATCACATTACAAGTAGCGCCACAGTCTATTTGAAAGTCAATCACTTTATGATTCAACATCATACCTGCAAAAATGAGATTACTGAGCATTCAACAGTTTCCCACCAGTGACAGGTTGTAACACATTCCCACTCACAGAAATTATTTCATAATCTCAGCTACAATTAATATTCTTTGTCCTAATCTTTCTTAAAGTTGAGTAAATTCCTAGTAAATTCCTGGTTATGCGCCAGTATCGCAGAGGCAGATTGTTGTAGTAAGCTAAAAAATTTAAAAGTTCTGAGAAAAAATCTCTGATCCAGAATTCACATGACCTGCTGATACAATGCAACTGTACCATGAAGAACTGTCATCGTGCAGCATTTACAGAGTGAGCCAAGAGGTGGCAGCATTGTGTGTCTCTCAGCTATGAGCCCCTGCTGTTGTCATTGACTCAAAAAAGTATTAAAACCATTTTCCCATCGGAAGCTGCAGGACAGTATAACAAACGGTTGCATCCATATTGGCAATAAATTAGAATGATTCAGCTCACACCATGTTTCACTATGGGGGCTTTTTTGTCAGATTGATGTGAAGTATTACTTTTCCATTACACATAATAGTGTTTTGCATGTAGGCCAGAGAGGTCAGTTTTGGTCTCACCTGACCAGAATACCTTCTTCCACATGTTTTCCACATACCTTTTTCTATGTTTGCCTCATCATAAATGATATGTGTGAAAGATAGTTCTTAAAAATTACTGTACTTCATGAAACATACAATGAAAGCATTCATTCATGTGCCTTATAATTAAATGCCTGTGAGCAATCCAAGATCATTTCAGACCAGCACTGAGAAGATTGAGAGAGGTATTCATCATATCCTGCCAGCAGAAACAGCATTTCCCAACCCAACACCCACAGCAGAGAAAGTGCCTTGAAGGCAGTTGAGTTTCGACACGAGGAGCATGTTTGTGACGCACAGGAGTCCAGATTCAGAGGAAAAGGACAAGGGCGTAATAAATGTCAGGAAGATAGTCAAATCTGTTTTTTTTTTTTTTTGTTAATTTCATGAGAAGACCTACTTGGCAAGTGTTCACCTAAATGTGAGAGCATAAAAGGTTAAGCTCATGGTACTGCACAGTCAGACAGCAACAGGAGTGAAGAACACTACACATCAAGGAGAAATCACTGCTAAATAAACTCTACTAATCCTTTCCATTCGAAGCAGAAATGAATTCTGCAATCCAGTGCATCGTTCTTCTGGCCTGCATCGCCATCTGTACCTCAGCTAGTAAGTATGCTGTACAAGATTTTTTCCATTCATACTGCCTATATTTAAACATATTTATAAAATAATATGAGGTGTATTTGTTTTAGTGGGCATTTCCGATATTTTTAATTTATGCTGTCATTGTTTTCCCCAGGTATTAAGAACTGCCAGTGTGTCAAGACAACGCAAGCGGTAGATCCCGCTCTCATCACTGATGTCAGAGTGCATGAACCTCGTCCATACTGCAGCAAACAGGAAGTGATGTAAGAAACAAATAAAGGTTGCAATGGCCAGCGAGCATTAATCAGAGGCCGTTTTCCTAAACCTGTTTTTCATCTCCTGCAGCATCATCCTGAAAGATAAAAGCAAGGTCTGTCTGAACCCTGAGTCAGACTTCACCAAAGTAGTCCTGAACATAATGAAAAGGTACGTGAAAAATGGTCTCTTTTTACAGGTCTTTCACATCAGTTGAATGCAATAAGTTAAGTAGGTGAAGTGTAGTAGCAGTAGCGCATAAAATCGTCACTATGATGCTCTGCACAACAGGGCTGCATAAATGCCAGTGTGCACAGAACGAAATAAATAGGAACAGCTGGAATAACAAGCAGTTTTAACCTACTATACATTAAGTGTTTAGTCATACACTTAATGCTTTTTTTTGTTATCAACATAACTGTGAGAGAATAAAAAAAATATTCAAATGATAATAATTAACTTACATAAGATCTTTATGTGACCCGATGTGTCTCTATGTCTGTATTAGGGCTGAAATGTAATATAACTGAACTGTCACATAGCTTTGATTTAAATGTGTCTGATTTACAGGTGTAGTTTCAAAATGTTTGTCTCTGATTTTGTTTCTTCACAGGCTGAAGACCATTGCTGACAAGAAGAAAATAGTCAACCTATAAACAACGACAGCAGCAACAGCATCATTGCAACATGCATTATGTGGATCAAAGCCAGAGTTGCTGTTCGTGTGGTTTTGATCTGCTCAACAAAGGACTGAAACAGTTTTTATGATAAACAAAGTTAGCTTAGAGAGCTGTCATCAAGTCTTAGTACACTGTGACTTTCGAATCAGTGAGTTCTCTGTGTGTGATGTAATTTTATGTAACATAATTTAGTTACTCTTTTAAATTGACGGATGTAATTTGCTATTTATGTACATTTATACTTTTGATTATCACAGCATTTATTTGTATACTTTGAAGGATTTCAACATGTATATTATAATTTTTTAATAGCAATATGAGTTGTATTTTTGTTTTTAGTTAAAATTTTAATGTACACTACAGCTAGTGATGTTGTATGATGCCATTGATGGAAATATTTTATATTAAACCACAATTATAACAATTACACCAGAGTGTGTCCTTGGTAGTTTTTCATGAATACAAGGAAGCAGCAATTCATAGCATGTGAGACTACAAAATCCGACAGAGACGGTGCAAACCCCAAAGTATGACAGTGCTGCATCAAAACATCAAAATCTGAATGTGAATACTTATTCTGAAATAATTTTTCTCAGACCTAAAGCTCTAAAACTACCTTTTCATTTTTGGTATTTTGGTATCAGCTATTTTAAACAAGCAATACAACAACACTAATGTCTGCAACATGAAAAGAGAGTTAGTTCAGTCAGAATCAGCTTTATTGCCAAATTTGTGCACACAAACAAGAAATTTGACTCTTTTGTTCAATATAAATGGAAATTAAAATATATAAAATATCTTTAAAATCTACTGTACATATATACACAGTTCACTTTACAATAGAATATAACGTGAGATCAGTCTAAGCATGTATGGTGTTGTTCTGGGCTGTCAAGTGTTCATCAGCCTGGAGGAACAAACTGTCTCTGTGGCGGCTGGTTTTAGCAGACAGCGCTCTGTAGCGCAACCTGAAGGTAAAAGCCTAAACAGTTTGTGTGTAGGGTGTGTGGGGTCTACAGAGATTTTAGCTGCCCTTTTCCTGACCCTAGACCTATATCGGTCCTGGGTGGAGGGAAGGTCAGCCCTGATGATTCTCTCTGCAAACCTGACTGCTTCGTTGCAGTCTGGACCTTTCCTGTTTTGTGGATGAGCCAAACCACCCTAAGATGGACGACCACAGGACAGACTGAATAATGGCAGTGTAGAAGATGACCAGCAGCTCCTGTGGAAGGTTGTACTTCTTGGGTTGTCTCTGCTGGACCTTCTTCTGAACCTTGTCTATGTGTGAGGACCATCTCATGTTGTTCTTCAGAAGTCCACCATCATCTCCACAGTCTTGAGTGGGTTAAGTTCCAGGTGGTTCTGACCAAACCAGCGTACCAGCCGATCCACCTTCTGTCTGTGTGCAGACTCATCATGGTCCTGGATCAGTCCAATGACAGTGGTTTCATCTGCAAACTTCAGGAGTTTCACAGACAGGTCCACTGAGGTGCAATCATTTGTGTACAGGGAGAAGAGGAATGGGGAGAGATCACAACCCTCACCTGCTACTGCCGGTCTTCAGGATGTTGGACATTGAAAAGGAGGACAGTGAACATAGTTAGGCTCATACTTAGCTAATTTAGGGATCAGTATAATGTGAATAATAGGGAAAAATATGATTCAGAATAATTCAGGTTCATGTTCAGTTGCTGTGGGGCTAGAGAATAAGTTCAGATCTCCCTGGGTATGTAGTGATGCTCTTCGCAATGATGGCATCAAACCATTACACCTTTCTATTTCATTAAAAGCAGCAAACTGATAAATACCATGAATTCCTGTGTTAAATGTGTAGCCAAATTAGCAGTAGCAAAAAGAAAGACACATTTATTTGGCAAACAATGTCTACCCTTGATCAAGTAAATGAAAAAGAAAGCTGGCAGAGAGGAGAAGTTAGGAACACTCACAGGTGTCGTTGAGTCCCTGAGAATGGAAGTCTTGCAAAATTACCTGAAAGACAGTAACGGTTAAAGCTTTTCCATCCAGCTAGATGATGTTAGATTTGGCCAGTTTTACTTGTTTAATTTAAAGGTAGGAACACAGCCGAACACATGTTCTGGCCCGAAAACATTGTTTGGACTAAGAGACATAAAAAAGAGGAAGCTGGGGATAACCTTAACCCTTGTTGTTGGTGTTGTAGTGGAGAGTCAGAGATGAACAAAGACTTTTCTATTATGTCTGACAACTAGAGGCACAAACCTAAAAGACAGCCTTGGTCTTGAAAAATGTTATTGAAAACCAGTCTGACAAATTGGTTGATATCTGAGTTTCTTTTCTGAGATATTTTTTTGAAGCGGTGTTATTTTTTCGATGCAGTGTTCCACCTGCGGGTTATGGGTTTGGTTATTTGCTCACCTTCATCGCTGGATCATAGTGACACATCCAGCTCAGCAGCTGTTGGCCGGGTATAATGTCTTTACTGTTTTAAATATAAATATAGAAATATAGGTACGCCGGCTTACTCCTACAGTCCAAAAACATGCCTGTTAGGTTATTTTGTCTCTCTAAATTGCCCTTAGGCGTGACTAGGTGTGCACATGGTTGTTTGTCCTTTGTGCCTCTGTGTTTCCCTGCGATAATCTGGCGACCTGTCCAGGAAGTACCCTGCCTCTCGCCGTACACTACTGGAGATAGGCTACCCCCACAACTTGCTACGGAAGGAGCGGGTATAGAAAATGGATGGATGTATGGATTGATATATGGACATCAGCAGCTCTCTTATGATGGAAATAGATATTTTTCAGAAAAGTCAAGTTCCTACTTGAATGTTTCTTTATTTAAAAAACAACATGGAGGACAACATGACACAAAATCAGTTTTTTTATTGACACAGCAAAAATAGAAAGAATATAATAAAATAAATATTACAAATTTGAAAGAATTTGGGAGATGTCTATTTTCCTTTATTCTTTAAATACAATTAATAACTGCATCATTTTCTACCTGTCTTGTTTTGGCATAGAGTCAGGCTTCGGGCCTGAAAAGTTGAAAAACTACTGCACAACAGTATTTATTATGATTCATGATGGGTTACTTGCATAGTTTTGCATATTACATGGTGGTCCTTGAAAGGGGAGGTTTTCAGAACCACTGACCTATAGGAAGCAAAAATATTTAGACATTTGATCCATGCTAGAACAGAGTGAGTTTAAAAGTGTCTGCCTACACTTGTGCAAGTGCAGAGCCTTCAGTCAAGACAGTACCAAGCAGACAAGAAAGGTTCTTTGATTTTGCTACATGTGGGTTTTAAAAACCCAAAGCAAAGCAACAATAACTAGTTAAGATATCACCCTGCAACAGTTTTTTTTATAATTTGTTTCTTCCTTGACATTGCTTCTGTGGCGTCTTGCTCCACACACGGGTCACACAAGGACAGTGAGAAGGCATCTAACTTGAAAGCTCTTATGGGTTGGATGTTTAGAAGATCTGTGAAACAGACCATTTAAAACGTGAGCAGTAACTAATACAATCTTAAAATAACCCAGAGACAGACAAGAAACATGTCAAGGTGTGTCATCTCTAGAGTTATGAGTTTCGGCAGACTGAGTCGTTTGATCTGGACCAGCCTACTGAGTACTGAGGTCGCCTGGGTGGAAGGTGATGAATGCATGAGTAAGAATTTTCCATGAGTGTGACAGAGAGTGTGACAGAGAGTTAGGGCCTTATCTGAGCAGAGGGTGGGAAACGATTGATTTCACAACCCCAACAAACCAGTTTTTCCACCTTCAAAGAGCTGCCAGATCACACATTTAGTTTGATGTCAGAGAGACTGCAAGTCTGAGGGACAAGATTGTTAATATTAGCTTTAGTTTTTCCAAAGCAGATGACTAACGTTTCAATTCTGGCAGAAAATGTGTTTACACTATCTAAGTTTTAACTTCAGTTCAGCAGCAGTTTCTGTGGATAATTGTTGTATAACAGGTAGACACCTGTTCCCTCAGACTCCTCACCAGCCTGAATCAGTGCAATAAACTTATGGTATAGCATGGATGTTATTTTGTTTTTAGGAGATGGTAACTTTGCTGAATCATCCTGTGATACATCGTTTAATTCCTTGCAGTCATGTGATGAGGAGGATTGTTTTTTTTACTGACCCACTTTAGTTCCTCCTTTATGAACTAAACAGCCTGCTGAAGGACACGTGTCTGTTATCATGAGGGAGCAACGCTTCTTAAGTGAAACCACAGCAATCATAACAGCTTCTACCGCTGAGGTTGGATGTGGTTTCACTCTGTCTGAAAAATTATCCTTTGTCTGATTTCCATCTGCTTAAACAGGGTCTTCCTAATAATCCAAGCAAACATTTCTACAGGACATCAGTCAGTTATCTAAAACCTAAATGGAGCTGGAAAAAAATAGAGTTTTCTTCATCTTAACTCAGCATTGCACCTGTAGTGATCAGAATTATCAGTTAAATGTAAAATTAATGAGCTTTTTAAAAACATCCTTTCATCCATCCTTTTTCTATACCTACTTCTTCCGTACAGGTTCGTGGGGGAGCTGGTGCCTATCCAGTGGTCTACCAGTGAGAGGCAGGGTACACCCTGGAAAGGTCATCACTACATAACAGTTTTTAAAAAAAATTTAAAATTTTGTCTATATAAATAATGCTTGTAGCCATTTATACCACCTAAAACGTCTTGCATAGTTCTAGAGATTTTATGCTGAAGATAAGCATCCCCACAGATTGATATATATTCAGAGGGATTTTCAGTCCAGTCCTTAAAGCTGATCATGGGAGCATGAGCTGTTTTGTGAGTGTTTAAAATTCTGAGGACAATCATTATCCTCGTCGCCTTTTCTTTCAGACTCAGCTCCATGTTGTTTACTAAAACCAGCTGCCACAAAGACAGGTTCTTTCCCCAGGCTGTTTCTCTGATGAACATTCAATAGAGTACAGAACAACAGCATACAGATGTTGCAAATGCACCTTTTCTATTAGATATGTGTATATTGTACATTGTAAATTGTAAATTTGTATATTCTGTAATGCAAAAGAGCAAAGTGTACCGGAGTCAAATTCCTTGTTTGTATGCACGAACTTGGCAATAAAGCTGATTCTGATTCTGATTTGATTCTGATGTTAGCATGCATCATGGCTTGTGAGTCATTAGAGTCATTTTCTGGCTCAAACATGTAGAGCCGAAACCCCTGCAACTAATTTCTTTATGTTGATCTCAGTTGCTTATTACTATTTGCAGTCTTTCGTTTCTGTATCTACATGAGCTCAATTTAAAGTCATTCCAAAACCTTGGAGGTGTTCAAAACCTTTCACAACTGTTTTTCAGTCAGTCAGTCATTTTCTACCACTTATTCCATAGTGGGTCACGGGGGAGCTGGTGCCTATCTCCAGCAGTCTATGGGCAAGAGGCAGGGTACAGCCTGGACAGGTCACCAGTCCATCGCAGGGCAACACACAAACAAACATGCACACACCTAAGGTCAATTTAGAGTGACCAATTAACCTAACAGGCATGTCTTTGGACTGTGGGAGGAAGCCGGAGTACCCGGTGAGAACCCACACATGCATGGGGAGAACATGCAAACTCCATGCAGAAAGACCCCAGGCTGGGAATTGAACCCAGGACCTTCTTGCTGCAAGGCAACAGTGCTACCAACTGCACCACCGTGCAGCCCCCTGTTTTTCATTTGAAGCGTATTTGTTTAGGCCGTTTACCACTTCAGCAGTTCCTTAAACCACCTTCTCACTTCATGGTCAAATTTAGGCAATAATTTTAAGGCTAACGCTAAAACACCACAGACTGAAATAAACACAACACCACTGCTATGTTAGTGGATGCCAACTCCCTGGTGGCCTTTGAGACACCAATAATTACAGAGCACTGCTCGGAGAGTTCAGGGACAAACTATAGAGCCATTTTTGGGAGGACAGTCGAGCACTGGGTTACACATTGGTCATTTTTTCTCATTACCATTTCTTACTCTTCCAGTTCAGGTTCTTTCATTCCTAAATTCAATAATATCTAATAAAAGATCATTTTGTTACGTATTGTCATTTCTTCCCTTTCTTCTTCAATGTTCTACCTGTAAACAAATCATGTTGTAACCATGTATTTAACAAATGTATTTACTGTATTTTACTTTACAGATCCCCTCCTTGAACTGCTCCCTTAACGTAGTGGAGGGGTTTGAGTGCTCCAATGATCCTGGAGGGTATGTTGTCTGGGAAGTGAATTCCTCTGTAGAGTCTCCCATGGCAAACAGGCTCTGGGTGATGGGTCAGACAAAGAGCAGTTCAAGACACCTTCATGAGGACCACACAATCGAGGCATGTGACATCGCCCGGTACGGCGGAGCTGGGGTCCCACCCTGGAGCCAGGCCTGGGGTCGGGCCTCGTCGGAGAGCCCCTGGTGGCTGGGTTGCTCCTCGTGGGACCTGGCCGGGCCAAGCCCAAACGAGAGACGCGAGGACATCCCCCAGTGGGCCTACCACCTGCAGGAGGAACCATGAGGGACCGGTGCAAAGAGGTTCGGGCAGAGGACGAAGGTGGAGACCTCGGCAGCCCGATTTACGGATGCTTAGCCAGGCTCTAAGGACGTGGAATGTCAATTCGCTGGGAGGATGGAGCCTGTGCATGTGCAGACGAGAGATATCGGCTAGAAATAGTCAGGCTCACCTCTACGCATAGCATGGGCTCTGGAACCCATCTCCTCGAGAGAGGCCAGACTCTCTTCTACTCTGGAATGGCCCACGGGGAGATGCGGTGAGCTGGGTGGGTTTGCTTGTTGCCCCCCAGCTCAGCCGTCTTGTGTTGGGGTTTACCCCAGTGGATGAGAGGGTCGCACCCCCTGCGCCTTTGGGTTGGGGACAGGTCTCTGAGTCTGTCGTTACGGCCCACTGGCCGAGTGGTAGTGCTGAGTAACCCGGCCTTCTTGGTGTCCCTGTCAGAGGTGCTGCACAGTGCCCCTCCCAGGGACTCCATTATTCTGCTGGGGGACTTCAACGCCCATATGGGAAAAAGACAGTGACACCTGGAGAGGTGTGATCGGGCCTGGGAGGAGTTCGGTGAGGCCATGGAGAAGGACTACCGGTTGGCCTTGAAGCGATTCTGGTAAACCGTCCGGCGCCTTAGGGGGTGGAAGCAGTGCTTCGTCAACACTGTTTACAGTGGTGGTGGGGAGCTGCTGACCTTGACTGGGGACATTATCGGGCGGTTGAAGGACTACTTCAAGGATCTCCTTAATCTTGACGGCATGCATTCCCTGGTGAAAGCAGAGGCTGGGGACTCAGGGTTGGACTCTTTCATCACCCAGGCTGAAGTCACCGAGATGGTCAAAAGGCTCCATGGTGGCAGGGCTTCTGGGGTGGATGAGATCCGCCCTGAGTATCTCAAGTCTCTGGATGTTGTGTGGCCATCATGGCTAACACGCCTCTTCAACATTGCGTGTGGTCGGGAACAGTGCCTCTGAACTGGCAGACCGGGTTGGTGGTCCCCTTCATAAGAAGGGTGACAGGAGGGTGTGTTCCAACAATAGGGGGATCGCACTCCTCAGCCTCCCTGGTAAGGCCTATGCCAGGGTATTGGAGGGGAGAGTCTGGCCAATAGTTGAACCTCGGCTTCAGAAGGAACAGTGTGGTTTTCGTCCCGGCCACTGGACCAGCTCAACACCCTTTTCAGGGTACTCGAGGGTTCATGGGAGTTTGCCCAACCGGTCCACATGTGTTTTGTGGACCTGGAGAAGGCATTCGACTGTGTCCCTCTTGGTGCCCTGTGGGGTGTGCTCCAGGAGTACGGAATCGGGGGCCCTTTATTAGGGGCCATCCGGTCTCTGTGCAAGCGGAGCACGGGTTTGGTCCACATTGATGGACCTGTTCCCTGATACCGGTGCATGTTGGACTCCGGCAGGACTGCCCTTTGTCACCGGTCCTGTTCATAACTTTTACGGACAGGATTTCTAGGCGCAGCCAAGGGCCGGAGGGGGTCTGGTTTGGGGACCAGTGGATTTCGTTTCTTCTTTTCGCAGATGACGTGGTCCTGCGGCCCCCTCTAGCCAAGACCTACAGCATGCGCTGTGGCGGTTCGCAGCCGAGTGTGAAGCGGCTGGGATGAGGATCAGCTCCTCCAAGTCCAAGGCCATGGTACTCGACCGGAAAAGGGTGGCTTGTCCTCTTCAGGTTGGAGGGGAGTTCCTGCCTCAGGTGGAGGAGTTTAAGTATCTCGGGGTCTTGTTCACGAGTGGGGAAGAATGGAGCGGGAGATCGACAGACGGATCGGAGCGGCTGCCGCAGTAATGGGGGCGCTGTGCCGGTCCGTTGTGGTAAAGAGAGAGCTGAGCCGAAAAGCAAAGCTCTCAATTTACTGGTCGGTCTACGTTCCTACCCTCACTTATGGCCATGAACTTTGGGTCATGACCGAAAGAACGAGATCCCGGATACAAGCGGCTGAAATGAGCTTCCTCCGTAGGGTGGCCGGGCACTCCCTTAGAGATAGGGTGAGGAGCTCGGCCATCCGGGAGGGGCTCGGAGTAGAGCCGCTGCTCCTCCACATCGAGAGGAGCCAGTTGAGGTGGCTCGGGCATCTATACCAGATGCCTCCTGGACGCCTTCCTCGGGAGGTGTTCCAGGCACGTCCCACCGGGAGGAGGCCCAGGGGACGGCCCAGGACACGCTGGAGGGACTATGTCTCTCGGCTGGCCTGGGAACGCCTTGGGCTCCCCCCGGAGGAGCTGGAGGATATGTATGGGGAGAGGGACATCTGGGTGTCTCTACTGAGTCTGCTGCCCCCGCGACCCGGTCCCGGATAAAGCGGAAGACGACGAGTACGAGTACGAGTATTTTCAGATTCATAGTCACAACACTGTGCAGGTCTGTTGTGGTGAAGAGAGAGCTGAGCCGAAAAGAGAAACTCTCAATTTACCGGTCGGTCTACGTTCCTACCCTCACCTATGGCCATGAACTTTGGGTCATGACTGAAAGAACGAGATCCCGGATACAAGCGGCTGAAATGAGCTTCCTCCGTAGGGTGGCTGGGCACTCCCTTAGAGATAGGGTGAGGTGCTCGGCGATCCGGGATGGGCATGGAGTAGAGACGCTGCTCCTCCACATCACGGCACAGGCATCTATACCAGATGCCTCCTGGACCCCTTCCTCGGGACGTGTTCCAGGCACATCCCACCGGGGTGAGGCCCAGGGACGACTTAGGACACGCTGGAGGTACTATATCTCTCGGCTGGCCTGGTAACGCCTTGGGCTCCCCCCAGAGGAACTGGAGGAGGTGTCTAGGGAGAGGGACGTCTGGGTATCTCTACTGAGTCTGCTGCCCCTACGACCCAGTCCCGGATGAAGCGAAAGACGACAAGTGTGAGAACGAGTACTTTACAGATTTGTATTTCTACAATTTATGGAGTTAAATAATCATACAAATTGCTCAAATCTCATGTATAGATTAATCTATTTGCATATATTTCTTCTGTAATCTTTGTATCACACTTTTCTTTTCCCATTTTTCTTTGTTGTCTGTTATGAAATATGAGAGATTGTGGCTCCAAATCAAACTAAAATAATGCAATGCATCCACTTGCAGGTAGATATTAATTACTGGAGTCATGAAAGTACATTTCCCTAAAGTAGACTCTGAGAGGATTTTAAAAAATCAGTTTAAACATCCTAGGAAGCTCCATTTCATACAATAAAACAGGTACAAAACAATCAAAACTACACAGGAACAAAATGGTGAAGAGGCTAAATGAGCAGCACCTGCTAGCAGGAGATCACTGAGTTACTGTGATTCGATCAGGGGAGAAAATCAAACCAGTCAATGGGCCCCAAACCCAGATCAGATCAATATATAAAATCTATAAAATCTGCTAAAAACAAACTTATCAGAGATAGTTAATCATAAAAATGAGAAATCATCTCATAAAGAATGGCTAACCACATTAGTGCAAATAAATTTTTTTACAGTAACAAGTTATGTGAAGAGTTAAACTGGGGTAGGAGTCGGGGATGGGTTGAGCTGACCTGAAGGTTTTCTGCATTCTAAAAAAGGATAGTTAAGGATTTTTAAAATTAAGCTCTGTTAAAATTGTATTAACTTCTTATCCTATCTGCAGAAGAAACTCTCCTGGAGTCTTCATTTACCATAAATCCAGATTAGTTAGTCCCAGAGGCTGGAGCTAATGACAAGTCAAAGAGGGGACAAAACCAAAGAAGAGTTCGACAATCTAAAATGAATCCAGTCTCAAAAATGTCATAATGGTTTATGTAATAGCTATTTTAGGAATCTTTAAACGGTCATATTTTCATTTAAAAATTATTTACATGAGAAAATGGTGGAAAGTAGTGCGCCACAGGAAGATTTTTGGTGGAGTGTTGCCTCGTATCTTTATTTCCTGTAAATTAAATAATCATCAGCTTCTCTGTAAATAATTGCTCAATGCAAACAAAAGGCTACAGATTAAAGTAGAGCTGCAGGATATATCGAATCCCAAGCGTTATCCTAATATCCAAATATGACTGTGTGAAATATCACAACCGCAAAGTCCTGCTTGGGTAAAATATTTGGCAGGACATTATATTTTAAGTGTCACACCTTCACGCTCTACATAGTAATGATCTGTCCGGTTGGATGGACTTAACTGCCGTTAAAGCCCAAACCTAAAGTACAATTTTGTGGTGGCTGAAATGAGGGGTCGGGACATTGTTCAGTGGTAGGAGTCAAGAAAATGAGTGCTAATCATAACTGATATCACCATCACAATTTTCAGCTTTAGCATTGGAAATACATATTTTTCTAATATCATGTAGCCCTTTTTTAAAGGTTAAAAAGATATCACCCAAATACATTGCTTTGATATTCTTGGAGTTGGCAATCTACTAGATTTGTAGTAAATGAAGACAACAGGAGCGTTATCTACTGCCATTGTAGGTATAATATTAACTGTTTATAATATCTTAACAGAATCCTACTTCAAAAATCCTGAACATCTTTGTGTCACACAATGCCTGAAAAAGTTATGAAAAATGTCCAGAAAGATAGAAGAATATTCATTTTAAATTAATTAATTTAGCTAAAATACCTAAAAGAAAGGGGGCTGCAATGAAAAACAACAGGACTATTCAGCAATAACAGAGAGACACTAAGTGTAGTACTTTAGCGTACTGTTTTATTTGTGCAATATTAAAAGAAACACCAGTAGAACCACCTTTCAACAATAACAACATTTCAGGGTCATACTGTGGGAGCAGATAAACAAAATATTTACAAAACTAAATCTGATGATCATGCAGTCTTCTGGACTCAGAAGTGGGGTGAACAGAGGTGAATTCTTCCCCAAATCCACAACAAGCAGATAAGAGCAGAGACGCTGCTGTCTGATTGGTCACATAAACATGCTAAACCTGTCTGAATAATTTCTGTGGCTGTTGGCCACAGGCATGCTGTGTCTTAACCTCAGCAGGGCCTTCAGTCGTTCCCTGAACCCACCGTCTCATGACTCTCTGCTGCTGCACATGTGAACGCACCAAAGTGAAACCACACACGTACCCCGTTTTGGGTATTGTTCTAATTTCAGGATGAGCACATGATCACTGCATGTATAAATATTGGAGTGCTGAGGTAGGGTTGTAGTTGACACAGTTTTTCTGATTGTCTTTGTAAGAGAACCCAACAAAAGGCTGGTGGAACAAGATGAAGCTCTGCATCCTGTTTGTGCTCGGGACCCTGGTGGTGCTCACTGACGGTAAGAGCTCCAAAAACCTTTAAATAATGTCCAGAATTAGGAAGGTTGCCAGGGAAAATCAAGGAGTTGAAACAGTTTTGTTACTGCACGAAGGTATTGACTATCATACATCTTGTGCTTACTTGGAACTACAGTATGTAACAACCAGCAGAGTGGAAACACTCATGTTTATTTTCCTAGTTAAGGAACATTTAAATATCAAAATCTTTCACATGGAATCATATTTTAGATTTCTGTTGAACAATCCAGTATGCTCTTTCTACTGATATGACAGTCTGAAAGGATTTAAAGGTGGCAGGTTTTGGCCATATGAAATATTTTTCTAAATAAATTGATGTTTTTTAGTTAAACGTTTGTCTGATGCTGAAATTCATATTCTGTACGATTATCCACAAAAGATCCCTGTAAAGTCTTACAATTCAAGAACTTCTGATTAAAATGCATTACAACCTTGAGATCACACTTATGTGTATCTGACCTTAGTGTATCTGAGTCACATGCCATCATAAGAGCATGAAACTGCAATGGTGTTACATTATGTAGTACTGCTGCTTCACGAAAAGCGGCTGTGTTCATGGGGAATGTGGAACTGTGTTGATTCATTGTCAATAAGTCGTTTAGAGTATTTCACAAGTTACTGGATGTGATGAAACATGCGGGTAAAGTAGAAGTTGCAAAGATTTGATTTATGAATTGGCAGCTTATTAAGATCCTACTTGTATGCAGCCAAAGAAAAACAAACTCTCAGTCTGAAAAAGGATACAACAGGAAATGTCAAAAAGAGTGATGTATTACACTGCAAAAATGCTTATAAGTCATGTACATGTCCACATTTTGTCATTTTACAACCAGAAACATCCCTGCAAATCCCATCTTTATGGAAGAGAGACAAGGAGAGACCCATTGTTAAAAGAAAGCCAACATTTAGAGGAAGGTGCTCTGATCAGATTAAACCAAAACTAAACTTTTTGGTCTACATGCAAAAATACTATGTATGGCCTACATTTGCCAGACACCACCCCTATTCTAAAACTCGGTGGTGGTAGCATCATGGTGTGGGGATGCTTTTCCTCTGCAAGGACAGGGAAGCTGGCCAGAGATGCTGGGGCAGATAAATAGAGCTAAATACAGGATAATCTTAGAGAAAAACCTTTAAGAGGCAGCACAAGACTTTAAACTGGGGTGGAGGTTCACCCTACAGCAGGACAACACAAAAAAATATAACCAGAGCTAGAATAGAATGGCTTAGATCAAAGGATATTCATATGGTAGAATGGCCTAGTCAAAGTGCAGGACTAAATCCAAGGGTGAAACTGCAGCACGTCTTGAAAATTGTGTTTCACAGACAATCTCCATATAATCTGACTGGGTTTTAAGATATTTTTATTTTTGAAGAAGAATGAGGAACAATGTCGGTCTCTAGAAGTGCAAAGCTTGTAGAGGCTTGCAGTTATAGCAGCAAAAGATATCGACTCAGGGGGGCTAAATACGTCATGCTTTTCTTTTTTTTTTGTAAAACAAATTGCAAACGACCTGTCATTTCCCTTCAGCTTTACAACTCTACACTACTCTATGTTAGCATAACATAAATCACAATAAGATACATTACAGTTTGTATTCATAACATGCCAAAATGTGAAAATGTCACAAATATCAATTCTTTTGCAAGGTTTTTTAAATTTATGCATGTTTGTGCATGTTTATGACCCTTCCCATGACCCACAGTAAATCAGACACTCCTATTTTAGACTCACAACTTATTTTCAAAACCTCAGATAAGAAGTAAAAACTCACTAGGTTGACTGTTTTACTGGTTAGAGTGCTAAAAATCTATTTATGTCTGTTGATGACAGGAATGCCGCCAATCAGCAGGGACCTCAACACACACTGTCGGTGTCTGCAGGTCGAGTCAAGGATCATCCCTCCGGAAAACCTGAAGAGCATCAAGCTGGTCCCTGAAGGGCCCAACTGTGCTGAATCAGAAGTCATGTGAGTAAATTAGGAACAAAAATGTTAGGTTGGATTGTTTTTTTAGTTATCAGAAATTGAAACTATATAATGTTTAAATGATTTTTTTCATACATTGCACCAAATCACTACAAACGTTTGGATTTGTTTGTATGCAAAGAGCCTTAGTCTTTATATGAAAACAAACAATTCCCACTGGATTCATTTCAAATACAGTTAAGCACATATTGTATCTAAATGGAGAGAAAAACTTGAGCATCCTAATAGACCATCTGAATTATAATGGGCCACATCTATGGAAGCCAAAACTGACTGACCCTGCTCTGAATTCTTTCTCCTGGTTTTGTCTTGATAAGAAAAAAAAAAAAAAAAAGCAAATTGTTATAACATGAAAACAGCTGTAAGCAGGACAGTACTTCCAGAAGAAGTTTTGAGGAACAAAACAACCACAGATCTTTGAAACACATTCATCATATCACGTCAAAAATATATTTTTCCCCCAAATTAAAAATTTAATTATGAAGAACATGTTTGCCTCAAAACGTGCTTTTTATTTGTCCCAAGATGAGGTAGAAATTAAGCGTCTATAATTATTATTGATGCATAATCCGAATGAAAATTTTACAACATCCAGCCTCAATTAGAGTGAATTTAATCTTTGGGGTGAGAATCCAATGATAGGAAATAGTTTTTAACAAAAAATCACCAGTGCTACAATTATTGGCACCCCTGCTAATAGTTTGATCAGTCCCCTTTTGACACTTGGACAGTTCTAAGTCTTTGCAAAGATATTGAAAGGTTTGATGTATCTCTGTGTTGATTTGGTCATATGTGTTGGTCCATTGTCCTGATAAAAGACCCAATGACAACCAATTTCCCTGCCAGTTTTCTGGCAGTATCTTGGGGTTTGGGAGTTCATGATGCCATGCCCTCCAGAAAAGTTCCTAGGACCTTTAAACAAAAAACAGGCCCGAAACATAACAGATCTAACAGGGCATGATGTGCTTTAGCACACATTCATCCTTTGTTTTACACCAAACCCTGATTTGATGCTAAAAAGCTCAATTAAGGTGGAAGGAAAAAGGCTTTTTCCAAGGATTGTTCCCAAACAACTGCTTGGTGTGTAGAGAGCATCTTCTGGTTTTTATGGATCCTTGGTGATCCCAAGATGCCACTTTGTGCTGCCATTGTGAATATGGGTCCTCATAAAATTGGCCTCTGTGTCACATCATATTTATATCCTAGGGAAACAGGGCTGCTAACTGAAAATTCCTAAAAACTTAATAAATTTACATTTAAATTGCTATAAAATGAGTTAAATAAAAAGTTATCAATGCTTCATTAAAAACTGAGTTTATTTTAGCAGAAGAGCTAATAAGTGTGGAGGGTACTGTATTAAGTGCAAAGAATGTATACAATAAACCAAAATAAGCTGTTTTGGCATGGAATTGCATGTATTTGGATATGATCAGATTAATTCTGATTTACATGGAAATCTGGCATCTTATGGTACAACTATTCAAAACAATGTTATGACGTGCCTTCACTGTGTACCAGGATTGTGAAATACATCTCCCAACTGCACGGGCTTACTATGAACGTTAAAAAAAAGCCATAAGGTTTTGTCTGCTGAGTCACTCATGAAATCTGATCAGTGCTTTTGGTTGTTTCAAAACTTTTTCCAGTGTGATCAAAATCTACCTGTTAGGACAGTGAACTATTTCAACACAGCCCCAGAAATCTCAGATATCATTAGATAAATATTTCAGCATGGATTGCATGTTTTGGGACAATGACTGGTTGTTGGGTTTAGCAGATAAGGTGTATGCTTCTGCATAGGATAAATAACCCGTAAACGCCTCCACATGTAGGTGTTTTCCGCCCAGTCCAAAATATTTGGTATGGGTTGGGATGCTTTTTTTAGATCCGCTTTATTCGTGGTCTTAAATGTCATTGTTATCTCTCAAATCAGAGCCAATCTGGTGAGCGGGGAGAAGGTCTGTCTCAACCCTCGGTCCATCTGGGTGAAGAAGCTGGTCCAGTTTGTTCTTGAGAGACAGGCGCAGGGAGTCCATCCCAAGAAGAAGGCATAAGGATTATGCTCCAATTCTTCAATTACAATTACATCTGATATCTACAACCATGAGCCAGATTATTATACATTTATTTGCTAGGTAACATTTTTCACCGTATAATTTTCCTAACTTCACACTTTTTATTTATAACTTTGATTTTCTGGTTTTTCAGTATTTTACTTTTTTATGACGTTTTATATACAAACACCGTATGTAGCAAATATGTAGCTTTGTAACATGAAACACTGATTTTTTTGACTGAAAACATGTTTTTATTCAAACTCTTGTGCAGTAGCAATAAATCAGAGTGCACTGTAAGTGAGAAAACCACCCTGAGAAATGTGCTGTGAAGTTTTTTAAAAAATGTCAGACTTTAATAAACTATTGCTTGTTGCTTCTTGTAAGTCTTCAATTCAATTCAAAAATACTTTATTAATCCCAAAGGGAAATTAAATGTTGTTGTAGCTCATATTAAGAGCCGTTGTAGATGCTGATGGTTGTGGGCAGGAAGGATCTCCTGTAGCGCTCCGTCTTACAGCAGATCTGAAGAAGCCTCTGACTGAAGACACTCTGTTGTTGTAGGACAGTCTCATGAAGAGGATGCTCAGGGTTCTCCATAATGTTCTTCATTTTATGAAGAATCCGTCTTTCCACAATGATCTCCAGAGGTTCCAGAGGAGTCCCCAGAACAGAGGCAGACTTCTTTATCAGCTTTTGAGCTTTTTTAAGTCCCTGGCTCTGATGCTGCTTCCCCAGCAGATGATGGCAGAAGAGTCTTGTGCCTATCTTTGATTGTAAATCAAAACACTTTAACACATTATGTTGATACTCATTAAACATTAGAACACTGTGCAGAATGTTAATTAGGAATATTTCTCAAGCTCCAGCCATAGTAGGCCAGCCTGTAACCATCCATCCATCTGTGTGCTGCTGAGACTGTCATGATAAAAGATTAGCGTATTTAACATTTAAACATCATTTGTGCAGAAAACTCTGCTAGAATTTGAGTCAAAGGTTCTGTTTGGTCTCCCAAAAGCTCGCTTTAAACCTTTTCTCAGTCACAAACCTTCACTCAATCAAATATGCTGATGTATTTGGTTTTAAATAAAACGTATGTGTAGGGTCCTTTAATTATTGAACACATCAATGCTTTTCTCAGTAAATATATACTTCTCATAAATACTGACTCCAGAAGTTAGCAACACCCCACATAGTGCATAGATTTAAATACATCAAAACAACTTTGCCTATATATTATATTCACATAAATACATCTGGCTTAAAACTGAGACAGCATTTCAGTAAAAGTACATTGTTCTTTGTTGGAGAGGAGAGTCCGGCCGATAGTCGAACCTCGGCTTCAGGAGGAGCAGTGTGGTTTTCATCCCGGCCGTGGAACACTGGACGAAGCGCAACACCCTCTACAGGGTACTCGAGGGTTCCTGGGAGTTTGTCCAACCGGTCCAGATGTGTTTTGTGGACCTGGAGAAAGCATTTGACTGTGTCCCTGATGATGCCCAGGACAAGCTGGAGGGACTATGTCTCTCGGCTGGCCTGGGAACGTCTTGGGCTCCCCCTGGAGGAACTGGGGGAGGTGTCTGGGGAGAGGGACGTCTGGGTGTCTCTGTTGATTCTGCTGCTCCCGCGACCCGGTCCCGGATAAGCGGAAGACCACGAGTACGAGTACGACAACATTGGAGTGATGCTTCATTATTCTGTTGACATCTGTGGATCATCTGTCCTAAGTACTAAACATTATTTTTAAAAACATTGCATAGTCATAGTCATAAAGATTCATTGCAAGTTTTCTAAGGAAATCTTTGAATGCCTTAACTTTTTTTTCACTCATACAACAAGCTCCTGCCCTGGTTTGTCATTTGACAGGGCATGTACTGATTAAACAGGCAAACAATAAGCTAGTTAATCTTATTAAATGGGCCTATTTTGAAAGTCTGTGTTATGTTACTTTCTGGATACTTTCGTCCACCAGACCGCCAAGGACGTACACTTTGTCAGCATCCACCGTTTCCAAAGCTGTGATAAACGATGAAACAATGTGGACATGAATATACCATGTCTGTTCTGCATGTTTTCAGTATTTCGTCCATTATGAAATAATTAAAACCTGTCACTATCTTCAAATCTCCAAAGCAGCTAAGTGCAGATTAAGCATTTCTCCCCTAACAGTATTAGCATGGCTCACTGACTGTGATGTGTAATCCTGACATTAAATAGATTCATGAATACACAATAATATACAACAATAAAAAGAAATAAATACTTATATTTGCTTTAAAAATAAATGAATACAAACTAAATAATCATTTTCACATGTAATCATTGTTTTAGGCCCCAAAAATGCAAGGATCGAGATCAACACTCAACAAAACTCATTGGGATTAAAGACCACAGCCTAACTCTAGCTGTAACTCTAGTGTACTAGACTGTATCCCTAGAGGGAGAAAAAAGAAAACCAACCATCAAAGTGAATGCAAAACGCCAGAATTTTCCTCCTTTATTCATAGGAGTAACAGAGAGTACATAACATTGACTGGTCACAAAATACTCATCTTCACCTAGGGGCAGTCCGTAGTACCAGTTAACTGTAAATGTAGTAAAAGTAAATGTTACGTTTCCATTACCAATGTTGGTAGAACATCTGCAGTCATATCTGTGAAACTCAGTTCTTCCTTCTTTGTTCAGCATGTCTCACAACAACAAATGAAAACGCAGTAAGAATGAAATACAAAATGTTTCAATATTCCAGATTAGTCCAATGAAGTAGCTTTTGTAAATGCATACCATCCACCACCACACACACATACAGGAAGACTGGTTTTGGATAGTTATCCACTGTTGTGATTACCGAATGAAAGGGTTAAATTAGGATGCGTTTGGTAAAATATTTCAACTTTCTATAAATAAATGTCTTTGAATGACCACTCTCAATTAATTCCTACAAGGACATTTACCAGAATATAAAAAATAATTACAACAATGGAAATTACTGAACTATTCTGTCAAATTTCCATCTATCAATATGTATTCTGAATTAGAGCTTTAAATGTTACATTTCATACATCATTGGGAGCGAGGAAAGGCACGTGACAAACTATTTGGAAGAGACTTTATAATTGCTTTAAAAAAGCAAAAAAACACCCAAGGAGGGAGTGGAATTATTCTGTGAGGCAGGAGGACAATAGAAAGCTCTCCATGAAGAAAACATCAGAGAGGCGTCTGAAAAAACAGTCTGGACCTAAAGCTTGTCACCCAGCTGGCTGAGCTCTAACATTTCTATCGAGTCTTAGCGTAAGTAAGACTGATAGGAAAGCAAACACACTAAATGCATGTTTGGTTTCCTAACTTTGAGACCTAATAACTGGGTGCCAAGTAGCATAAACCATAAATACGGCATAGAGTACCACCTTCTAGCAGGCAATATCAGGAGTCTTTGCAGCTTATTGTCCGTCTATATGAACCTCTGGAAAAAACATGATACTAATTCCCTCATTGCTCCTCCTGTTGAGTCTGTGTTGCAGCAGGAAAACATGTTGAGCTTTCTTGTGAGATGACATAACCCTTTCCTGCAGGAAAACATCACGGCACAGGCATCTATACCAGATGCCTCCTGGACCCCTTCCTCGGGACGTGTTCCAGGCACATCCCACCGGGGTGAGGCCCAGGGACGACTTAGGACACGCTGGAGGTACTATATCTCTCGGCTGGCCTGGTAACGCCTTGGGCTCCCCCCAGAGGAACTGGAGGAGGTGTCTAGGGAGAGGGACGTCTGGGTATCTCTACTGAGTCTGCTGCCCCTACGACCCAGTCCCGGATGAAGCGAAAGACGACAAGTGTGAGAACGAGTACTTTACAGATTTGTATTTCTACAATTTATGGAGTTAAATAATCATAAAAATTGCTCAAATCTCATGTATAGATTAATCTATTTGCATATATTTCTTCTGTAATCTTTGTATCACACTTTTCTTTTCCCATTTTTCTTTGTTGTCTGTTATGAAATATGAGAGATTGTGGCTCCAAATCAAACTAAAATAATGCAATGCATCCACTTGCAGGTAGATATTAATTACTGGAGTCATGAAAGTACATTTCCCTAAAGTAGACTCTGAGAGGATTTTAAAAAATCAGTTTAAACATCCTAGGAAGCTCCATTTCATACAACAAAACAGGTACAAAACAATCAAAACTACACAGGAACAACATGGTGAAGAGGCTAAATGAGCAGCACCTGCTAGCAGGAGATCACTGAGTTACTGTGATTCGATCAGGGGAGAAAATCAAACCAGTCAATGGGCCCCAAACCCAGATCAGATCAATATATAAAATCTATAAAATCTGCTAAAAACAAACTTATCAGAGATAGTTAATCATAAAAATGAGAAATCATCTCATAAAGAATGGCTAACCACATTAGTGCAAATAAATTTTTTTACAGTAACAAGTTATGTGAAGAGTTAAACTGGGGTAGGAGTCGGGGATGGGTTGAGCTGACCTGAAGGTTTTCTGCATTCTAAAAAAGGATAGTTAAGGATTTTTAAAATTAAGCTCTGTTAAAATTGTATTAACTTCTTATCCTATCTGCAGAAGAAACTCTCCTGGAGTCTTCATTTACCATAAATCCAGATTAGTTAGTCCCAGAGGCTGGAGCTAATGACAAGTCAAAGAGGGGACAAAACCAAAGAAGAGTTCGACAATCTAAAATGAATCCAGTCTCAAAAATGTCATAATGGTTTATGTAATAGCTATTTTAGGAATCTTTAAACGGTCATATTTTCATTTAAAAATTATTTACATGAGAAAATGGTGGAAAGTAGTGCGCCACAGGAAGATTTTTGGTGGAGTGTTGCCTCGTATCTTTATTTCCTGTAAATTAAATAATCATCAGCTTCTCTGTAAATAATTGCTCAATGCAAACAAAAGGCTACAGATTAAAGTAGAGCTGCAGGATATATCGAATCCCAAGCGTTATCCTAATATCCAAATATGACTGTGTGAAATATCACAACCGCAAAGTCCTGCTTGGGTAAAATATTTGGCAGGACATTATATTTTAAGTGTCACACCTTCACGCTCTACATAGTAATGATCTGTCCGGTTGGATGGACTTAACTGCCGTTAAAGCCCAAACCTAAAGTACAATTTTGTGGTGGCTGAAATGAGGGGTCGGGACATTGTTCAGTGGTAGGAGTCAAGAAAATGAGTGCTAATCATAACTGATATCACCATCACAATTTTCAGCTTTAGCATTGGAAATACATATTTTTCTAATATCATGTAGCCCTTTTTTAAAGGTTAAAAAGATATCACCCAAATACATTGCTTTGATATTCTTGGAGTTGGCAATCTACTAGATTTGTAGTAAATGAAGACAACAGGAGCGTTATCTACTGCCATTGTAGGGTATAATATTAACTGTTTATAATATCTTAACAGAATCCTACTTCAAAAATCCTGAACATCTTTGTGTCACACAATGCCTGAAAAAGTTATGAAAAATGTCCAGAAAGATAGAAGAATATTCATTTTAAATTAATTAATTTAGCTAAAATACCTAAAAGAAAGGGGGCTGCAATGAAAAACAACAGGACTATTCAGCAATAACAGAGAGACACTAAGTGTAGTACTTTAGCGTACTGTTTTATTTGTGCAATATTAAAAGAAACACCAGTAGAACCACCTTTCAACAATAACAACATTTCAGGGTCATACTGTGGGAGCAGATAAACAAAATATTTACAAAACTAAATCTGATGATCATGCAGTCTTCTGGACTCAGAAGTGGGGTGAACAGAGGTGAATTCTTCCCCAAATCCACAACAAGCAGATAAGAGCAGAGACGCTGCTGTCTGATTGGTCACATAAACATGCTAAACCTGTCTGAATAATTTCTGTGGCTGTTGGCCACAGGCATGCTGTGTCTTAACCTCAGCAGGGCCTTCAGTCGTTCCCTGAACCCACCGTCTCATGACTCTCTGCTGCTGCACATGTGAACGCACCAAAGTGAAACCACACACGTACCCCGTTTTGGGTATTGTTCTAATTTCAGGATGAGCACATGATCACTGCATGTATAAATATTGGAGTGCTGAGGTAGGGTTGTAGTTGACACAGTTTTTCTGATTGTCTTTGTAAGAGAACCCAACAAAAGGCTGGTGGAACAAGATGAAGCTCTGCATCCTGTTTGTGCTCGGGACCCTGGTGGTGCTCACTGACGGTAAGAGCTCCAAAAACCTTTAAATAATGTCCAGAATTAGGAAGGTTGCCAGGGAAAATCAAGGAGTTGAAACAGTTTTGTTACTGCACGAAGGTATTGACTATCATACATCTTGTGCTTACTTGGAACTACAGTATGTAACAACCAGCAGAGTGGAAACACTCATGTTTATTTTCCTAGTTCAGGAACATTTAAATATCAAAATCTTTCACATGGAATCATATTTTAGATTTCTGTTGAACAATCCAGTATGCTCTTTCTACTGATATGACAGTCTGAAAGGATTTAAAGGTGGCAGGTTTTGGCCATATGAAATATTTTTCTAAATAAATTGATGTTTTTTAGTTAAACGTTTGTCTGATGCTGAAATTCATATTCTGTACGATTATCCACAAAAGATCCCTGTAAAGTCTTACAATTCAAGAACTTCTGATTAAAATGCATTACAACCTTGAGATCACACTTATGTGTATCTGACCTTAGTGTATCTGAGTCACATGCCATCATAAGAGCATGAAACTGCAATGGTGTTACATTATGTAGTACTGCTGCTTCACGAAAAGCGGCTGTGTTCATGGGGAATGTGGAACTGTGTTGATTCATTGTCAATAAGTCGTTTAGAGTATTTCACAAGTTACTGGATGTGATGAAACATGCGGGTAAAGTAGAAGTTGCAAAGATTTGATTTATGAATTGGCAGCTTATTAAGATCCTACTTGTATGCAGCCAAAGAAAAACAAACTCTCAGTCTGAAAAAGGATACAACAGGAAATGTCAAAAAGAGTGATGTATTACACTGCAAAAATGCTTATAAGCCATGTACATGTCCACATTTTGTCATTTTACAACCAGAAACATCCCTGCAAATCCCATCTTTATGGAAGAGAGACAAGGAGAGACCCATTGTTAAAAGAAAGCCAACATTTAGAGGAAGGTGCTCTGATCAGATTAAACCAAAACTAAACTTTTTGGTCTACATGCAAAAATACTATGTATGGCCTACATTTGCCAGACACCACCCCTATTCTAAAACTCGGTGGTGGTAGCATCATGGTGTGGGGATGCTTTTCCTCTGCAAGGACAGGGAAGCTGGCCAGAGATGCTGGGGCAGATAAATAGAGCTAAATACAGGATAATCTTAGAGAAAAACCTTTAAGAGGCAGCACAAGACTTTAAACTGGGGTGGAGGTTCACCCTACAGCAGGACAACACAAAAAAATATAACCAGAGCTAGAATAGAATGGCTTAGATCAAAGGATATTCATATGGTAGAATGGCCTAGTCAAAGTGCAGGACTAAATCCAAGGGTGAAACTGCAGCACGTCTTGAAAATTGTGTTTCACAGACAATCTCCATATAATCTGACTGGGTTTTAAGATATTTTTATTTTTGAAGAAGAATGAGGAACAATGTCGGTTTCTAGAAGTGCAAAGCTTGTAGAGGCTTGCAGTTATAGCAGCAAAAGATATCGACTCAGGGGGGCTAAATACGTCATGCTTTTCTTTTTTTTTGTAAAACAAATTGCAAACGACCTGTCATTTCCCTTCAGCTTTACAACTCTACACTACTCTATGTTAGCATAACATAAATCACAATAAGATACATTACAGTTTGTATTCATAACATGCCAAAATGTGAAAATGTCACAAATATCAATTCTTTTGCAAGGTTTTTTAAATTTATGCATGTTTGTGCATGTTTATGACCCTTCCCATGACCCACAGTAAATCAGACACTCCTATTTTAGACTCACAACTTATTTTCAAAACCTCAGATAAGAAGTAAAAACTCACTAGGTTGACTGTTTTACTGGTTAGAGTGCTAAAAATCTATTTATGTCTGTTGATGACAGGAATGCCGCCAATCAGCAGGGACCTCAACACACACTGTCGGTGTCTGCAGGTCGAGTCAAGGATCATCCCTCCGGAAAACCTGAAGAGCATCAAGCTGGTCCCTGAAGGGCCCAACTGTGCTGAATCAGAAGTCATGTGAGTAAATTAGGAACAAAAATGTTAGGTTGGATTGTTTTTTTAGTTATCAGAAATTGAAACTATATAATGTTTAAATGATTTTTTTCATACATTGCACCAAATCACTACAAACGTTTGGATTTGTTTGTATGCAAAGAGCCTTAGTCTTTATATGAAAACAAACAATTCCCACTGGATTCATTTCAAATACAGTTAAGCACATATTGTATCTAAATGGAGAGAAAAACTTGAGCATCCTAATAGACCATCTGAATTATAATGGGCCACATCTATGGAAGCCAAAACTGACTGACCCTGCTCTGAATTCTTTCTCCTGGTTTTGTCTTGATAAGAAAAAAAAAAAAAAAAGCAAATTGTTATAACATGAAAACAGCTGTAAGCAGGACAGTACTTCCAGAAGAAGTTTTGAGGAACAAAACAACCACAGATCTTTGAAACACATTCATCATATCACGTCAAAAAATATATTTTTCCCCCAAATTAAAAATTTAATTATGAAGAACATGTTTGCCTCAAAACGTGCTTTTTATTTGTCCCAAGATGAGGTAGAAATTAAGCGTCTATAATTATTATTGATGCATAATCCGAATGAAAATTTTACAACATCCAGCCTCAATTAGAGTGAATTTAATCTTTGGGGTGAGAATCCAATGATAGGAAATAGTTTTTAACAAAAAATCACCAGTGCTACAATTATTGGCACCCCTGCTAATAGTTTGATCAGTCCCCTTTTGACACTTGGACAGTTCTAAGTCTTTGCAAAGATATTGAAAGGTTTGATGTATCTCTGTGTTGATTTGGTCATATGTGTTGGTCCATTGTCCTGATAAAAGACCCAATGACAACCAATTTCCCTGCCAGTTTTCTGGCAGTATCTTGGGGTTTGGGAGTTCATGATGCCATGCCCTCCAGAAAAGTTCCTAGGACCTTTAAACAAAAAACAGGCCCGAAACATAACAGATCTAACAGGGCATGATGTGCTTTAGCACACATTCATCCTTTGTTTTACACCAAACCCTGATTTGATGCTAAAAAGCTCAATTAAGGTGGAAGGAAAAAGGCTTTTTCCAAGGATTGTTCCCAAACAACTGCTTGGTGTGTAGAGAGCATCTTCTGGTTTTTATGGATCCTTGGTGATCCCAAGATGCCACTTTGTGCTGCCATTGTGAATATGGGTCCTCATAAAATTGGCCTCTGTGTCACATCATATTTATATCCTAGGGAAACAGGGCTGCTAACTGAAAATTCCTAAAAACTTAATAAATTTACATTTAAATTGCTATAAAATGAGTTAAATAAAAAGATATCAATGCTTCATTAAAAACTGAGTTTATTTTAGCAGAAGAGCTAATAAGTGTGGAGGGTACTGTATTAAGTGCAAAGAATGTATACAATAAACCAAAATAAGCTGTTTTGGCATGGAATTGCATGTATTTGGATATGATCAGATTAATTCTGATTTACATGGAAATCTGGCATCTTATGGTACAACTATTCAAAACAATGTTATGACGTGCCTTCACTGTGTACCAGGATTGTGAAATACATCTCCCAACTGCACGGGCTTACTATGAACGTTAAAAAAAAGCCATAAGGTTTTGTCTGCTGAGTCACTCATGAAATCTGATCAGTGCTTTTGGTTGTTTCAAAACTTTTTCCAGTGTGATCAAAATCTACCTGTTAGGACAGTGAACTATTTCAACACAGCCCCAGAAATCTCAGATATCATTAGATAAATATTTCAGCATGGATTGCATGTTTTGGGACAATGACTGGTTGTTGGGTTTAGCAGATAAGGTGTATGCTTCTGCATAGGATAAATAACCCGTAAACGCCTCCACATGTAGGCGTTTTCCGCCCAGTCCAAAATATTTGGTATGGGTTGGGATGCTTTTTTTAGATCCGCTTTATTCGTGGTCTTAAATGTCATTGTTATCTCTCAAATCAGAGCCAATCTGGTGAGCGGGGAGAAGGTCTGTCTCAACCCTCGGTCCATCTGGGTGAAGAAGCTGGTCCAGTTTGTTCTTGAGAGACAGGCGCAGGGAGTCCATCCCAAGAAGAAGGCATAAGGATTATGCTCCAATTCTTCAATTACAATTACATCTGATATCTACAACCATGAGCCAGATTATTATACATTTATTTGCTAGGTAACATTTTTCACCGTATAATTTTCCTAACTTCACACTTTTTATTTATAACTTTGATTTTCTGGTTTTTCAGTATTTTACTTTTTTATGACGTTTTATATACAAACACCGTATGTAGCAAATATGTAGCTTTGTAACATGAAACACTGATTTTTTTGACTGAAAACATGTTTTTATTCAAACTCTTGTGCAGTAGCAATAAATCAGAGTGCACTGTAAGTGAGAAAACCACCCTGAGAAATGTGCTGTGAAGTTTTTAAAAAAATGTCAGACTTTAATAAACTATTGCTTGTTGCTTCTTGTAAGTCTTCAATTCAATTCAAAAATACTTTATTAATCCCAAAGGGAAATTAAATGTTGTTGTAGCT
Source organism: Girardinichthys multiradiatus (assembly GCF_021462225.1). Classification (NCBI taxonomy): domain Eukaryota; kingdom Metazoa; phylum Chordata; class Actinopteri; order Cyprinodontiformes; family Goodeidae; genus Girardinichthys; species Girardinichthys multiradiatus. The sequence goes on from NC_061807.1 coordinate 31,785,870, forward strand.
CATATTAAGAGCCGTTGTAGATGCTCATGGTTGTGGGCAGGAAGGATCTCTTGTAGCGCTCCGTCTTACAGCAGATCTGAAGAAGCCTCTGACTGAAGACACTCTGTTGTTGTAGGACAGTCTCGTGAAGAGGATGCTCAGGGTTCTCCATAATGTTCTTCATTTTATGAAGAATCCGTCTTTCCACAATGATCTCCAGAGGTTCCAGAGGAGTCCCCAGAACAGAGGCAGACTTCTTTATCAGCTTTTGAGCTTTTTTAAGTCCCTGGCTCTGATGCTGCTTCCCCAGCAGATGATGGCAGAAGAGTCTTGTGCCTATCTTTGATTGTAAATCAAAACACTTTAACACATTATGTTGATACTCATTAAACATTAGAACACTGTGCAGAATGTTAATTAGGAATATTTCTCAAGCTCCAGCCATAGTAGGCCAGCCTGTAACCATCCATCCATCTGTGTGCTGCTGAGACTGTGTCATGATAAAAGATTAGCGTATTTAACATTTAAACATCATTTGTGCAGAAAACTCTGCTAGAATTTGAGTCAAAGGTTCTGTTTGGTCTCCCAAAAGCTCGCTTTAAACCTTTTCTCAGTCACAAACCTTCACTCAATCAAATATGCTGATGTATTTGGTTTTAAATAAAACGTATGTGTAGGGTCCTTTAATTATTGAACACATCAATGCTTTTCTCAGTAAATATATACTTCTCATAAATACTGACTCCAGAAGTTAGCAACACCCCACATAGTGCATAGATTTAAATACATCAAAACAACTTTGCCTATATATTATATTCACATAAATACATCTGGCTTAAAACTGAGACAGCATTTCAGTAAAAGTACATTGTTCTTTGTTGGAGAGGAGAGTCCGGCCGATAGTCGAACCTCGGCTTCAGGAGGAGCAGTATGGTTTTCATCCCGGCCGTGGAACACTGGACGAAGCGCAACACCCTCTACAGGGTACTCGAGGGTTCCTGGGAGTTTGTCCAACCGGTCCAGATGTGTTTTGTGGACCTGGAGAAAGCATTTGACTGTGTCCCTGATGATGCCCAGGACAAGCTGGAGGGACTATGTCTCTCGGCTGGCCTGGGAACGTCTTGGGCTCCCCCTGGAGGAACTGGGGGAGGTGTCTGGGGAGAGGGACGTCTGGGTGTCTCTGTTGATTCTGCTGCTCCCGCGACCCGGTCCCGGATAAGCGGAAGACCACGAGTACGAGTACGACAACATTGGAGTGATGCTTCATTATTCTGTTGACATCTGTGGATCATCTGTCCTAAGTACTAAACATTATTTTTAAAAACATTGCATAGTCATAGTCATAAAGATTCATTGCAAGTTTTCTAAGGAAATCTTTGAATGCCTTAACTTTTTTTTCACTCATACAACAAGCTCCTGCCCTGGTTTGTCATTTGACAGGGCATGTACTGATTAAACAGGCAAACAATAAGCTAGTTAATCTTATTAAATGGGCCTATTTTGAAAGTCTGTGTTATGTTACTTTCTGGATACTTTCGTCCACCAGACCGCCAAGGACGTACACTTTGTCAGCATCCACCGTTTCCAAAGCTGTGATAAACGATGAAACAATGTGGACATGAATATACCATGTCTGTTCTGCATGTTTTCAGTATTTCGTCCATTATGAAATAATTAAAACCTGTCACTATCTTCAAATCTCCAAAGCAGCTAAGTGCAGATTAAGCATTTCTCCCCTAACAGTATTAGCATGGCTCACTGACTGTGATGTGTAATCCTGACATTAAATAGATTCATGAATACACAATAATATACAACAATAAAAAGAAATAAATACTTATATTTGCTTTAAAAATAAATGAATACAAACTAAATAATCATTTTCACATGTAATCATTGTTTTAGGCCCCAAAAATGCAAGGATCGAGATCAACACTCAACAAAACTCATTGGGATTAAAGACCACAGCCTAACTCTAGCTGTAACTCTAGTGTACTAGACTGTATCCCTAGAGGGAGAAAAAAGAAAACCAACCATCAAAGTGAATGCAAAACGCCAGAATTTTCCTCCTTTATTCATAGGAGTAACAGAGAGTACATAACATTGACTGGTCACAAAATACTCATCTTCACCTAGGGGCAGTCCGTAGTACCAGTTAACTGTAAATGTAGTAAAAGTAAATGTTACGTTTCCATTACCAATGTTGGTAGAACATCTGCAGTCATATCTGTGAAACTCAGTTCTTCCTTCTTTGTTCAGCATGTCTCACAACAACAAATGAAAACGCAGTAAGAATGAAATACAAAATGTTTCAATATTCCAGATTAGTCCAATGAAGTAGCTTTTGTAAATGCATACCATCCACCACCACACACACATACAGGAAGACTGGTTTTGGATAGTTATCCACTGTTGTGATTACCGAATGAAAGGGTTAAATTAGGATGCGTTTGGTAAAATATTTCAACTTTCTATAAATAAATGTCTTTGAATGACCACTCTCAATTAATTCCTACAAGGACATTTACCAGAATATAAAAAATAATTACAACAATGGAAATTACTGAACTATTCTGTCAAATTTCCATCTATCAATATGTATTCTGAATTAGAGCTTTAAATGTTACATTTCATACATCATTGGGAGCGAGGAAAGGCACGTGACAAACTATTTGGAAGAGACTTTATAATTGCTTTAAAAAAGCAAAAAAACATCCAAGGAGGGAGTGGAATTATTCTGTGAGGCAGGAGGACAATAGAAAGCTCTCCATGAAGAAAACATCAGAGAGGCGTCTGAAAAAACAGTCTGGACCTAAAGCTTGTCACCCAGCTGGCTGAGCTCTAACATTTCTATCGAGTCTTAGCGTAAGTAAGACTGATAGGAAAGAAAACACACTAAATGCATGTTTGGTTTCCTAACTTTGAGACCTAATAACTGGGTGCCAAGTAGCATAAACCATGAATACGGCATAGAGTACCACCTTCTAGCAGGCAATATCAGGAGTCTTTGCAGCTTATTGTCCGTCCATATGAACCTCTGGAAAAAACATGATACTAATTCCCTCATTGCTCCTCCTGTTGAGTCTGTGTTGCAGCAGGAAAACATGTTGAGCTTTCTTGTGAGATGACATAACCCTTTCCTGCAGGAAACCACATCTGCAGTGCTTGTGTCCAGCTGCCGGTCTCCGAGAACATCAACAAGATGTCAAACACTGTGGACAAAGACACAATATTCAAAAGGAGGTAAAAAATAAAAATAAAAGACTTAAGAGACGGACATTAACGCTTGCCTTGATTAACGGCGAGGATTTTGGAGTGGAAATTCTTCACATTGTTTTTCTTCACCATGTACTCATCTATAGGGAGCCTGGTGGTGTGGACGCTGAGTTCTGTGGCTCTTGAATGGCTCAGCTTCTGCAGCAGCATGACGAGAAAGCTGAAGATCAACTCAGTCATTCATTTATGAGTCAAACTGATCAGCAAAGGGCATGTAGTGATTAAAACAGGCAAATAATAAGTTAGTTAGTCTTATTAAATGGGCCTATTTTGAAAGTCTGTGTTATGTTACCTTCTGGATACTTTCATCCACCAGACCGCCAAGGACGTACACTTTGTCAGCATCCACCGTTTCCAAAGCTGTGATAAACGATGAAACAATGTGGACATGAATATACCATGTCTGTTCTGCATGTTTTCAGTATTTGGTCCATTATGAAATAATTAAAACCTGTCACTATCTTCAAATCTCAAAAGCAGCTAAGTGCAGATTAAGCATTTCTCCCCTAACAGTATTAGCATGGCTCACTGACTGTGATGTGTAATCCTGACATTAAATAGATTCATGAATACACAATAATATACAACAATAAAAAGAAATAAATACGTATATTTCCCCCACACCCCCCTTTTTTGCTGACAGGACACTTGTAACCTGCAACTCTATGCGTTACATTAACGCTCAGCTTGGACTCCTGCTTTACTTGCACAATGATCACCTGCACTGTTGTACTGCTCTCGCACCCAATACTGCTCTATATTTACTCTCACTCACTTAAAACTGTGCACATAAATTTATATTATATTGTAGATATGTTTATACTGTTTAATTTGTATTGTATTGCACCGACTACGCCAAAACAGATTCCTTGTATGTCCAAAAACGTACTTGGCAATAAAGCTTTTCTGATTCTGATTCTGATTTAAATAGCAATTTAATGCTTCATTTATATATTTAATTGTGTCACTTTTGGTCTTTAAACGGCGAGAAAACATGGTCTAATTGCAGCCTCTGGTGGACAAAAGATGCAATAAAAATCCATAGGTCCAAAGATTTGGACTTATTTTGCATAGATAAACAGCAATACTGGTGCATCGTGATAATTGAAAAGGTAATTTATTTCAGTAATTCAATTCAAAGCTAAAACTCTGATTTTATATAGGTTCATTATACAGAGTGGTATACTTTATATGTTTATTTCTGTTCATTTTGATGATTATGGTTTACAGCTAATGAAAATCAAAAATTTTGTGTCCCAGGGAATATTAATATTAGAGAAAACTGATTTTGTTTTAAACAGAAATGGCGTGAGGGCCATGTTTGATCGACACAATTATGGGACATGAGCCTGCCGACTTGAAAGTTGTCCAGCAGACAGTGATTTATACCCTTCACAGGGAAGGTAACCCTTAAGAGTCAGATGAAGAAGCTAGTTGCTCAGAGAGCAATGTATCTAAGCACATTAATGGAAAGTTAAGTGGAAGAAAAAAGTGTGTTAGAGAAAAGCGCACAAGCAACTGGGATGTTCATCATCATCTAAATCAATAGACATAAACACTTCAAATATTTCTCTTTGTGTGTAATGAATATATTTAATATATGAGTTTCCCTTTTTTAATTGAATTACAGAAACAAATTAACTTTTCAATGATATTCTCCTTTACTGAGATGCATCTGTGTACGTAAGAAACTAACAGAAATTTGCCAGACCTTCTTGAGCATCTGGGGTGAGGTAAACAATGGTTTCTGAAGAGAACAGGTCTAAACAGCTTTCCTCTGTTATCTCCATCTAGAAACAAATGACACAAAAAAAGGAAAATGAGAGTGAGGCAACAAGAAATCGAGCATTAATGTTGAAAGATGTTGTATAAAATATAGCTTAAAAGTGAAATATTATTTTACTCTTTAGTCAGAACAGTTCCATAGAGATCATCTGACTGTTTATGGTAATGTGTTAATCAAAGAATGATGAATAGGAACAATAATCACAGTGTAGCTGAGGAAGCCATCGTTCATTCGAACACACTCCCGGTAGAGTCGACTGTCCTCTTTTAAGTCTGTCAGGAACAGATGGAATGGCCGAGTCGCCTTTTTATTAGATCCGTACAGCCGTCTTAACTGGCCTGCAAGTCGGCTTATCTCCTGAGCGAGAGGGAAGTCAGTTTCTTATGCTCACTTCTACAGGATTTGTCTCAGAACAAAGGATGGTCTACCAGCCACCTTGTCCGACATGCAGTCCGTCATGCTGAGATCCACACAGAGCTTGAGACCTGTGGACCGAGCCGCTGCTAAACGCTCTTTGGTGATTGCCTTCATGACTCGCTTGGTAAACTGAGCGGGGTCTGTGTTAGCACCTTGATAAAAAGAAGAAAATATTATAAAAACTGATGAATTAGATAATAATCCTCAGAATTTCTGCAGCAGTTTAATTCTCTTCCATCGTTACCGGACTCCTGGGCCCGATTCAACCTCCTCCTCTGTTTCTCTTCTTTTCGTTTGCTCTTCTTCGCAGCCAGCTGCCTCTCCCAGTGTCGCTGCTTCCTCAGTACGTTCTTCTGCTCATGAAATATAAAAAAAAAATGAAACACACACACCATCCCTACCATGAGACATGGTGGTGGCATTATCATGCTGTGGGATGCTTTTCCTTAACAGAGACAGTGAAGTTGGTCAGAAATTATGGGAAGATGGGATTAGGCAAAAACAGGTAAAAGAAAACCTATTAGAGGCGGCAGAAGGGTTGAGACTGGGGAAGAGATTAGCCTTCCAGCAACCAGGAACCCTACACATACAGCCAGAGCTGCAATGGACTGTTTTAGATCAAAGCATATTCATTTGTAAGAAAAGTCCAGTAAAAGTTGAGCTATTTGCAAAGAAGGAGCACATAATTTCAGTCTGGCTGTGCAAAGTAGGCAAAAGACTTGTAGCTGTTACTGCAACAAACGGTGGTTCACAGTATGCATAAATACAATTGCATGCATCACTTTTCAGACTATGGTTTGTTAAAGCTTTTGAAAATCATGCCTCCTTTTATTCCTCTTCACAGTGATGGGCTACTTTTTGGTGATTTATCTCATAAAATCCCAATAAAAGACATTAATATCTTTGATTGATTGTGTTAAGGAGCTACTCAGAGCTTTAGAACACAGAAATTACAAAAAACTGGGTTATGGTAAAGGAAAAATGATTCCTTAAAGTTCAAATTAAATTCATATATCAGAGCAGCTTTTACATTTAGAATGTTGCTGCTGCATCACTGTATGAATATGTTGATACTGTGTTGATATGTTGATACCCTGTTTGCTTTCAGGAAAACATTGTTTTAGACCATGATCATTTAAGTTACATTTAAATGCTGTAAAAAAGGAATACAGTTCATCTGAAATACGTTGATATTTAAGATAATTGTCTTCTCTGAGCACAGTGATGGCTAAAGGGTTTGGCGGTGAAACAAATTGCTGAAGCATTTTTAGATTATTATTATTTTTAAATGTATTATTAGTTTTTGTTATGAGGACCTTTACAAGCAAATAATGAAATTCATGTGAAGAGTCAATATCTACAGCATTGACCCTTCTTTATAACTTCTGGGGTTCACTCCGACATGCTGAATATCAACCTCTGGACCAAATCCTGACTGCGAATTTTTCTTATCATTATTATTAGAGTTGATAATGATTTTCTGCCTTCTGTTTATCCACCCACTATCTGGCTTTCTATAAGGATAAGGCTGTTGTGCAGGCAGATGCTCCAACTGCTGAACAAGCAACATCTATCTGTAGGTTGGAGGTTGCTGGAAACCCTTGGAAACCTTGCAGCCTTCTTTACTGTCACTGAACCTTTCATCTTTACGTTCCTGTTCCTGAAAACTATTATTACAGCTGGAATATTCTTATATGTGAGATCATTTTGATGTAAAGCAATGATAGCTTCACACTTTTCTTGGGCATTAACGATTGCAAACACAAGAGGAGAATGATTTTGGCCACGCTTGTCCCGGTTTTGTAGACTTAAACTGATAATTTTTCGTAAAATACAGTAATATGTGGTTTTTTTTTTTTTTATAAAATCGTCTCTTTAAAACTATAAAACTGCATGTTATAAATGCATATGGATCTGATAACTCTGCACAATAATCCGAAAGCAATGTATCCTCTCACCAAGGCTATTCGAGGCTGCAAAGTTTTCCAAACACCTTTGCATCCCTGCTAAAACTTTCGATCATGTCCGTATTTAAAAAGGAAATCCCACATAAAGCAACAAATTCGGATTCATGCATTTTTTGTAAGATTTTTTTCATCTGTCCTACGTACGGAACACGCTGCATCTCTTCTCCCAGCCTTTCCTTCCTCTCCATCAGCCTCCAGGTCCATGCGCAGCAGATCCATCAGCTCTGAAACCTCATCCAGCTCGGTCTCACACATTTCTGGCGAAATCCGTTGCTTTTCACTCAGCTGCTGTTTTGCGGGGTCCAGAGGCATCATCTGCAGAAAGGAATACCCTATTTTTACTCAAAAATCTCCAGAGGCCTCTTGTTTCGCTGCAAATATCCCCTTTATGGTTGTTTTTTGTTGATCAAGACGAGTGCGAGAGTCTGGGGGCGTAGTAAAAATCAAGAATAATGTTGTTACGGTCGCACTGGTAACTCGTTATTATTAGTAGTAATATTTTGGAATTATCTTAAACCCAAACTGTAACCCGATGACAGAAGCGAAAATGAGTTACGAAGGCAGAGAAGAAAAAGAAATACATGCGACACATGCTTGAACTCGCTTCCTGGTTACGAACACGTGAAGGCTCCTGGTGAATGACGTCAGAGTAAACAAAAGTAAAGGGGAAAGGGAAAATCATTTACAGATTACTTTACTAAGCTAATTGAATAATGTATTTAATGCAGGGTAGTGAAGTTAAAAAGAAATACAAAAACATTTTGTCCCTTTAAACATGAACGTTTCAGTGGCGCCGATCCACCAGAAGAGGGCAGTGGAGGCTACAACGTTGAATGAAATGAAATAAAATCAATTACCAGAACAAGTAGGGTAAATTAAAACGCTATTTTCGTCTCAATCATATTCAGTCAAACTAATATTTAACTTTTAATTCGCTAGTACACATAATATTATTTAGAGAAGTATTTAAACATTATAAACAATATACAACTGTTCGTTAAATATCTGAGTGATTATTGTTGAACTGCCTAACCAGCCATATGGGCCCATAAAGGAGCAGAGCTGTAGAGTGATCAGAACATTTTCTCTATGCAATCAATCATTCAATCACATCCAGTATGCAGTTTAAAGTTTTTAAAACAAATAAGATTGATGTTTGACTATGTAAAACTGTAGCTCTGTGTGCTCCTTAAATGTAACTGTGATATTTTGTCATATTTTCAATATTTAAGAAGTTACTGCCTCATTACTAAACGCATATACACCATACAGCTTCTACAGTGAACAACTTGCGCAAATGAAACACATTTCAATGGACCGTGAACGCACCTTTTACAGGTTTAGTTCAGTTCTGCCCTTTAAGCACCAAACCGCGTTGCAACAGTTTTGGTGAGTACAGGTTTTGATTTAACTTAAATTAGTTTTATTGTATTCGTCCAAAAAAGTTAATACGCAATACAAATACATAACCTTGCCCCACAAAGCTTCTAACCGCAACAAAGTAATCTAAGTAGCTTTTAAAGTGTAGCTAGCTGTAGCATGTTAGCATGGCCACCCATCACCCTGATTTAGCCAGTTAATTTTTAATTTCTTATAACACTTTCCAGTTGCGCGATAGATTAAATTGACTAAAAACCCAAACTTCAAGAGACATTTTACAAAGTGGACGTTTTACAGCGGCCAGGGTGGACTGGTTCTGATGCTAGGAACCTAAGTTAAGTGGACTTTTTTTTTTTTTTCTCCCCCAAAATCTCTTAATATATAGACACAAACTTAACATATAAATGAAAATAGGTAGAAATAACCCCAAGACGTTTCCTCTTCTGTGTTTAGGTTGAGTAACATGAACCGTATTCTTATTAACAGCCAAAATTAGTAAAAGTATCTGTTTAGGAAATCATATAATTACAAGACAGACCATTCATAAATTTAAGTCAGACATTGGAATTTAATTTTAGATAAAAACAGGGTTTTACTCTCTCACGGAGAATCAACAAGGTATAAACCAATAGTGCATATATAGCTGTTATTAGTGTTGAATAATTTAGTTCAGGTTTAAAGAGTCCAAGGATTGTAGTTTTTGAGTTGGACCCGTTCAAATGTGGTCCATGTGCAAAAAATTATTAATATGGCCTTTTTTTTTTCTTTTACTGTTAACACAAATCAAATATAGGTTTCACAAATTACAAACTGGGTTTGAAATATTCTGCTATTAGTGTAGAATAATCTGGTCCAGGTTTGAAGAGTCTAGTTTGTGAGCTGAACCTGTTCTAATGTGGTCCAGCTTCTTATATTTTCAGCCGCCATGGAGAAATAAATTATAAGAACCAGCATATTAGCTACTTTTTTAGGACGTCTCGTCCGTTCAAAGCTGCACTTTAAGTCCAACATACAGTTTTCCTTAAAGTAAAAATCGTCATATTAATATTAGATGATCTATAAGCTAATGCTTTTATGACACGGAATATTTACTTCACATGAGTGATTGTGTCCGTAGAAAAGAACATTCAAAATTTGACAAGCTTGCGTTTGGTAGGAACCATTTCTATTGTCCTCTTTTTTTAGTCGGTTGTTAAATCCGGCGCACTTGTGAGTCTTTCGGTCTGTTTCTATCGGAAGTCTGTTTACCAGTCGTTACTGTAGCATTTAATCAAAGCGCATGATTTGAACATTATTTCAGACCTCGGCTGTTATAACGCGGTGATTCTGCCTCTGTTGTTGTTAGTATGTAAGGCTCATGTGCTACCATGTGGGATCGAGGCAGCCAATGAGAGGCGGAAAACAAATCCACAATGCATTGTGGGTAATGTGATACAATTTATAAGCCTTATTAATGCTTGTATAGCTTTTAATTCTAAAAAAGGAGTCATATGTTAATTATTTCGCGTGTTATATGTACCCCAATGATTGAAATTTGTAGTAGTGAAATATTATTTACAATTAAACGCTATTAATAAATTGCTACAGGGTGCGATAAATCCAGAAATAATAAATAATACAAAATTATAATGATATATATAAGAAACCCGGTTGTGCTATCGGTGTGTGTATTAATTTGACTTTAATTGCGTGTAGAGAGCGCAACGTGTTGCCCGCACCGTCACCGAGAAGAGCAGGACGTTCATACTAAAAGGCGGGGAGGAGCTGTGTGAAGTTAAGACTATACTTTCAGGGATCATTTCTATAGTTTTTAACTTGAGAAATGTGTTTCTAACTTGTATGGTCTCGCTAACCACGATGATGAGTTACTGATACTCCTTCCTGAGCGCGAAGCGGGTGGAGAGTTATGATTAATTTCATGTGCTCTCCACCATTGATGACCGTTCACTACTTCTTCGGAAGCAGCGAGGGTTGGAGTATGGTCAGAGTGGTTCTGCTTTAATATTTAATGTAAACTCAATATTTTTAAATAGATTTACTAAAGGTAGAGATGAGTCACAACCTACAAGATGCTGTGAATAGGTGTAATGCTATTAACTTCAGCTTGTCAATGGCAGATTTTAAACTCTAATCCTACGTTTTGCTTGTCGAGTGACACATTCATTTGAAACTAGATGTTGAGACAAACTGAAAAAATAGAAACATGACAATTTGTTTCCTCATTGCATGAGGTAAATCATACTATATATAAGTTTCCTGTTTTGGGTCCCTAGTATCTGATAGTAGCTGCATGACTTGGGCCACATTTTTGGAGAATTTCTCCACAAGGTTCTCACAATGGTTTGCTGGAATTTCGGCCTATTTCTCCTGACAAAACTGGTGTATCTGAGTCAGATTTGTAGGCTGCTTCGCTCACACACACATTAGTGCTGCCCCCACATGTTCTATGGGGCTGAAATCAGATGATGGCCACTCCAGAATATTGACTTTGTTGTTCTTTACTCCCTGTCTGATGTAAGGATGTTTTGCTTCAGTATTTACACCTAATGTTCTTTTGTCAAGATGTCATTTATTTAGTAAAGTTCACGAGTCCTCCCCGCAGCAAAACATCCCCACAACATGATGCTGTTTTGGGAGAGGTGGAGGGTTCCCGGAGCCTTTCCCAAATAAGTTTAAAATGCACAACAAACGGGCTATGTGTAACTCTCTGTAGGTAAAGAAAAAAAAAAAAACATGTCATTTTCTGCCAAAGGTTTTTCTTGACTTAACATCAAACGAGAAAAAGGCTGTCTTTTTAAACAGTGTATGTAAATATCTGGTTTTTTAACTGTATTTCTTCATATATTATGTACGACATGTCATCAGTAATGAATAATCTTGCATTAGTTTTATTATGAATAATCCTCTTTGTTGGAATATCCAAAACCAGATTAGTAACTGCAACACTAAGCTGTGTGCTAGCCCACATTTGTGAGTTGTATAAGACCACGTGGTGCAGCATGAGTGAACATTTGAGTCATCAATGGCAGACTTGTTTACTCCATCCTTGTGTTTTGACTGGAATCTTAAGCTTCCCTGTTGAGCTTTTTGTTGTAGGTGGGCTCTTTCTCAAAATACCAAGAAGATAGCCGGCGTAAATTCCACTCTGCTGTCCTGGAGAAATACTCAGGACTTAAAATAGCCGGAAAAAAGCAAACAAACCGTGATTGACGTGGGAAACTGAGGGGAGGATCCGTCAGGGAGCTCAGCCTTAACGTTGCCTTAGTTGGGGTAGTCAGAGTCATGATTTTGAGGGGAAAGCAGTGCCTTTGGATCAGATTTTTGTAAAGGAATGCAATTACCTTTTTATTTTGTTCACTGATAACATCGTTTCAAAACATGAAACCCAGAGGATGTTTAATCTTACAGTTGGAAGTTCCTTCTCAAATAATTTGGAGGATTTTGACTCCATCCGCAGTGTTCTGCTTTACAGGTCAGTCGGATCTGGTCAGAAATCGTATGAATTCATATTTACATAGAAGTTATATTAGGATTTCTTTACAAAGCCGATCGTGTACTTTTGTTTGCGAGCCGGGGACCTGCGGTGAATGCCGACGGGACTTAAAAAGCCCCGTGGAGGTCTGCAGAGTTGCTGAGCTTATAAATCAACTTGTTAATGTTTCATTTTATACAAAACAACTTCGGACAATCGATGTGCTTTTCAATATTTGACTACATGCTGAATCCCGGATAGATGTGCCATGTTGTATCTTGAATTTTTATTTGCCTGTTTATGTTTATGTTTTTACTCTCTGTCATTTACTGAGTTAGGAGCCAAGTTCAATGGCGTGAATCTTTAATTTCAGGTTTGAATTCTAATTTATTTGCTTATTGACAAGTAAGCAAATGTAATCTACTTATCTTTAGCTGGTTGCTACTGTTGATGCGTCAGTGAACCTGACGAAAATATCCATTAAAGCTCTAACCAGTTCAGAGCCCATATCTGGGAGACGGAATATCGTCTTTTTTCTGTGTAAATAGTCCGAAACGACTGCGAACCGTTGGTAAGACGACGCTTGTGCGTTGTTAAGGGCAACTGGTGCATCCACCAATCAGAACGCACGTTCTTCTGTCACGTGACGCTCTTTGGACGTTCGCCAGCGTTACATCAAACATGGCGAAAATAGTTCGCTTTTGTTTTAACGCAGAAATAAAGATCTGAAATACACTTTTATCCGGTTTTATTGGTTTATATTCGAATGTTATGGTATTACAACACAATGGCGTCCGTGAGCCCTGGACTTTGTTCTAAAAATACACTTTCGAGAGCCCAGAGAGCAAAAGAAGATGGGGACAGCGAATCCACATCATCGAGTTTCAGCAGCTCCGACTACAACGAGTAAGAAACTGTTTCAGTCCGGGCTTAGAGGCAACAACAGTGCCAGCCAACGGTATTGTGCTGCCCTAGATCAGTTAAAAGTCGAGAAAGGTAGAATACAAAGCTGATTTCTGGATGGGACGCCCCAGTAAATACCAGGAAACCCTCAGTTTTGTAGAGTATGGATTTTCTCATCTATGCAGTTTCTATCTATAATAGAGTGGTGTTTTTCAGCCCTGATTCCTCAAGGCACACCGCTCTGCATGTTTCAGATGTTTCTCTGCTTCAGCACACCTGATTTCAGTTGATGGCTGATTACAGCTTTTTTTTTGCTGAACTGTAATAATCTGAATCAGGTGTGTTAAAGCAGGGAAACATCTGGAACATGCTGGTTAGTTTGGCTCTACCACCAGGGTTGGAAAAACACTGGCTAAGAGTACTGTTTTTTTGTTTTTTTTTATCTCAGTAGGTAAGGCCATGTAAATACATTTTTAATAGAGCTGTCCCTTTAAAGTTGGCTTCCATTGCATTTTATATCTAGTATGAGGAAGAATAAATATATATATAAATATATATATTACAAATGATGCACATTAATAGAGCCTTTGCTAATTTCTTGTAAACAGGATGTTTTGTTACACTATAAACACAAACTCAGTAGATTGCATTGGGATTTTATGTGAAATAAAAGCACAAAGTAGTACATCATTATTTGGGTATGGATTTGTATTCAGCCCCCTTCATGCTGATAGTCCTAAACAAAATTAGTGCAACCATTTGCTTTCAGAAGTCAGCATATAGTGAACAGCTCACCTGTGTAATTAAATCCAACTTTTCTATGATGGATTCAGATGCTTGTTAGATAACATTAGTGAACAAAAAACATGAAGACCAAGGAACACATCAGACAGGTCAGGGAGGAAGCTGTGGAGAGGTTTAAAGCAGGGTTAGGTTATAAAGCAATAAATATGTCTAGCTCTAAAGTTAGAGCTAGATATATAAGTTTGTTAACCAAAGCATGTTCATATTAGAATGGCCTAGTCACCGACCAGATGTAAATTAAATAGCAAAACTTGAAAAGTGCTTCTAATCTAATTTAGATCAATGTGAAAAGATTTGAAGGGTATGAATGCTTTTCCAAGGTGCTGAATCGTCTCTCCATCATGAAGTTTGTTGCCACAGATAGGAAAGATTTCCTCTGGGGTTGTTTAGTGTGTTGTGTTTTTTTCTAAACAAACCTTTTTCTGTGATGTAAAACTTAGGTTCTCGTACTTAATATCTTTCAACATGTTGTCAGCAGATTTACATTTGGAGACATTTAATAACCTTTTTAATTCTTAGAAAGTAAAAATTGTGATTCCATATTTTCTACCAGGGTTTGTTCATCTTGGCTTGTAATTCTCTGTTTTATCTAAGTGACCTGGAACCAGAATGGCTGGATGACATTCAGAAGAACGGGGAACTTTTCTACCTGGAACTAAGTGAGGGTGAGGAGGAGGCCGCATTGGCTCAGGTCACAGCAAACCACTGTTTATCCACTAACCACGTCCGCTTCAGTGAAAAGGAGGCCGAGGTCATCACAGAGCAAACTAACACACAGAGACGCAGCTCACGAAAGAAAGGTGAGCCCACTCTCAAAAAGCTCGCCAGGATCCTGGGGAGGAAACGGCGTCCCTCTCAGCGGAAAGGAAGTAAGGATGGCAGTAGAGGCAAATCAAATTCATTGCCTCCAGCTTCCATCCTAAAGAACCAGCCAGGCCAGCGGCAGGGCATGACCGTTCATCAGCGGCGGCTGAAGGAAGCGTGCGTCTACCTGAACCCCAAACGCTTGGCGAGTCCGCCAGCCCCTTTGCGTGACAGAGGAGGACTGCTGGAAGCACTGCTGGGGGTGGTGCATCGTCCTGCCTGGACTGCAGGTCAGAAAGACCAATGGGAGGTCCGAACGGAGGGGAGACTGACTGTTCATGGATTAATACCAAACAGTCCAGCTATAAAATGTGGTCAAATTTTGATCGGTAAGACCCTTATATACCTGTAAAGTGCATCAGGCAACCTTAGGTTATCATAATTTCTATCCATTTTCATCTTAAATGTCTTTAAACATCATAACGAAATCATAGTTTTATTTTGCATTGCAACAAAATAAACTTTTCAGTAAAAAATCAGTTTATGTAGATTTTTTACTAACTGGGGAGTATCCTTTCCTCGTGTCCAACTGATCATCCAGTAATTAACATGCCAGAATCATAGCGTTCATGTAGATCAGCAAAGTCTGAGCAGTTTAATTGTGTGTCAAAAATATGTCAAATTTAGTTTCGCTCAGAGTTTTTTAATATGCTTTAAAAGTAAGTTTAGATGCCATTATTAGACCTGGATGTTTATAATGCTTAACTAGTGCCAGTTTTCTCCCTGCTGCTACAACATGGATTTAACTGTTTATTTACAGCTCCATGAGAACATGTGTACAATTTTATTAACACCAAGATGCAGTTATGAGTTAACTAACCAGTAAGAGATCTTAACCATTACAGGTCACAGTTCTTCTGCAGCCTGCTGCCCGTATTGTTTTGCATTTAAATCTAAAACGATGTCATAAATCTAAACATTAACACGGGGTGCCCAAACTTCAAGAAAATCAGTTATCAAATATTTCAGAAGATGTGTCATCTCAGCAAACACACTGTTTCTACTGCTCAGATATATACATTTTACAGAATTATTTACTAATGAAAACTAAGGGTGACCATGCAGTAAATACATCCTATAATATATAGAACTAGGTTTTCAAAGAAACTCACTATAAACAGGAACTTGTCGTATCTGTCTTGGGCTTGCTTCAAAACATTTGACCTGTAGTTAAGCCTGGTTGGCTACAGGAACATAAGCAGGAGCTCTTATCTTTTTCAACAAGGTCTGATTTTACATTGGTAGTTCTTCTAACCGACCAGCAATTACCTGGCAGGATCATGAGCTGCATACATATCCCTGTAAATCAGGGATGAATTGACCATGGAACTTTATTTTAGGTTTAGATCAACATTTGTGTCCGAGCTTTTTCTAAACTAACCCCCTGAAGCCAAACAGAGGACCTACACCCACACCTTAGCTGTGGGATTTTTGTTTGTAACATTTTGAAAGCCGTTTCATTTTCCTTTGACTTCACAGATATGTGCTACTTTGTGTTGATCTGTTGCATAAAACGGGATTTTATGGTCTAGATCCACGCATTCAATAAAATACAATTAAGTAATTTTAAGGTACAATCATGAAATTGTTCTTGCAAAGCACTGTAAACCGAGTGTTTGTATAAGATGTGTGCTGGATGTTTAGTCCATTATTATTAGTTAGTTTATAGCCTGAAAGCAACATGTTTGACCCGTTAGAGTAGTCAAATAGCTGCAGAGACTAAAATGGCAGCAGGCAGGCCTTGATCACAAGCATATGAAGTTGTTTAACCGTCTCTTATTGGGTTCATGCAGGTAACAAAAAAAACACAGATGTCTAATGCCAACAGTTTTATAACTTTCTAAACCCGACAACATGCTGGTAAGGTGTGTGTTTTCAGGTATTTTGTAATAGCTGAGAATGAATATATTTCTGTATCTGCTTTGTTAGGTCACCTAACGTACGGAGTTCAGCTTAGGGCTACTACATGGAGTAAAGCCATGCCTCATGGGACTGTAGGTGATTTTGTAGAGAAATGTTCGAAGCATTTTAGGTTTGTTGTCTCTGAACTCTGTTCAGGCGATGTGCTCTTAGCAGTGGACGACGTTGACGTGACCTCTGAGAACATCGAGAGGGTTCTGTCCTGCATCCCTGGACCCACACAGGTCAGTGTGATGGAAGTTCCGAGGTTCCTATTCCTAAAGGCTCTTATAGACAGAAACCCCTTTAAGCCCGGAATCCCAAACATCTTTTTCTGATAAAAGTATTTCTGAGACCTCTTCTTCTTTTACAAGGTCAGGTCATTCTTTAAGAATGAGCAAAATTCAATAGCAGTTGTGTTTTCTTTTAAACCTGAATTATTGTTGTAAATGTTTCTTGTGCCAAGCTTTAATTAGTTAATGTCTTGTTTTTCTGAAACACTTTTACCTATTCTGACTGCTTTTTTGCTGGATTTATTGCTTCAGGATTTCAGAATGTCATAAATATGCACTTAAAGCACAGAACAGAGTGGTTGACCATAGAAAACCTTCAGTAACTGAAAAAAATATCCTTTGACTGGATCCAAAAAAACAAAACACAAAAGTCCTCAATCTTCAGTTGAGCATTTTTCCCTCAAACTACAAACCATCAAAAAGCAGGAATTTGTAAATGATAGACTGTGTGCAGAGCTGAAGGCGAAACATGTTGGGTGAACCGGACCGCTGTTTGACAGTTTTGGCGCCACAGGAAGCTGTTGTGGGACAGGAGGCTCGACTGATTAGAAGACGTAGTCACAAACTAAATTACATGCAGGGAAGGCTTTTATGGAAAAATAGCAAGGTTCTCTGGGCACAGGAATGAGCTGCAGACTGGAAATAGAGTTGTGTTGCTGACAGAATGATTTTTTTATTCATATAAGCGTGAGTTTGATGTTGGGTGGTTTTTCTGTGGCGGCCATCCCACATGGAACACACAGAGCTTATTATGTCAGGAGGGACGAATATTAGCATTAAAGTCAGTCCACTGTGTCATTTCCTAACCCTAACTACAGTGTCTCCAGTGTGTGTGTGTCCATCAGTGGATGGTTGGTGTATGACTGACATCAACAGGCTGGAATTTCAGTGAAAGCACACTCATGTCTAACCACAGCCGTGTAATTTATGATGAAGGAAAGTACCACAGTTTGCCCATTCAGGCTTTTTCCTCAGTGTTTTCCTGATTCTGAGGTCTGAGCTGGTTTACTCATGTCTACATTTGATGCGCTGGGGTCAGTTTCACTGGCATCATTTATGAAACCCAAATAATTAAAGACAAAGGTCAAGTTAAATCCTTTTAGCTGTATTCGGAATTTCACTAAGACAGGTTATTTAATCAGAATAATAAGTGGAAATTTTCATCTTATGATGATTCAGAATTTCCTACCGGTTGTGTAATAACAGTCTTCCAGTAAAAGTGGCTAAAATAGCTGGGAGCCCTGATGTAGGGGCCTGTTTGAGGGGCCGGTGGCCTGTGGTTAGAGCTGACCGACTCTACACAGACTGCTGGATTAGAAAAATATAGCTTCCACATTTCTGACACAGTAATTTGATCTTTTTTTTACACCATTTTTGGTCACTGCCATAAGCTCGAAAACAGAGAAATATACAGACCTAGAATTGTTTTGCAGCTTTTATGTTATTCCTAAAGATCCAAATAATGCTTACATTAAACCTATTGATTTCCTGCACTGCATGGAAAACCTGGAATTTAAAATGAATATTTTCCAAGTTTGGAAAATGATGGAAAAATAAAATAAAATTTGAAAAATGTTAGTTTTTTTCTGGACTTTATATCATATCCCATTATCTAAAGGTTGAATCCATCCATCCATCCAAAAAAGTATGAAATTTAGACATGAAAATGTGTTGGAACTCTGTGTTAAAAGAAAAAAAACATTGAAATATTAACTGTGTTCCTTTTAACTTTTAAGAGAAAAAATAAGTTTTGAACTGTAGTTGTTAATATCATACGTTACAGCGCTGCATTTTATTTCGATTGTTTAATAACGACCATAAACCAAAAGGAGCACATCAAGCATTGACCTCTAATGTTGTTCAAAGTCTGTGTGTTTGTTGAATTTCTAAACTGCTCCAAAAATCGAACTGTCTGCAGTTCGATTATTTTATATTATGAGCAAGATTAAACGTAACACTGAGGCATGCATGAATCTCCTGACTGGACACTCACTCAAGGCTTGACTTAGTTTTTATTTTATCAGAAATGCTCAGAAACACCCAGACCTATTCCTGGTTCCTAGATGAAAAAGCTGTTTTTTGTCTTATGGCTGCCATCCTGTTCCTGTTTGTGAAAATCTAATTACTGAAGTCTTTACATTTTTGGGCATGTGGCACATACATGTTGTATGAGTCAATACCATCTTTACCACCCTTTCTCGTGTTATGGCCACAAACATCTGACCAGAATCCTTAAATCTTCGGAACAAAAGCCTCCTGCCAGCCCTGTGTTTCACTGCAGGGATGGTGTGTTAAGAGTGATGTGTAATGTTAGATTGCCGCCACACACGCCGTTTTGCTGGCGTGCTAAAAAGTTCAACTTTTGTCTCATTTAACCAAAGCATCTACCACATGTGGGCTCTGTTTACTAATTAGTAAAGCTTCTGAAGTGCATCAGAGTGAATGTTGCTGACAACAAGTACGTGTCACACTTTTCAGGTTTTTATTTAACATTTTGAAAATCTGTCATGTAGCCTTGTCCTTCCGCTTCACAATTATACACCACTTTGTGTTGGTCTGTCTCATTAAATTCCAATTAAGTACGTCGAGGTTTCTGGTTGTAACATAACAGAATTGCTACTATTCACACATCTCCATAGATCTGCTTCCAATAGACAAACTCAGGAACCTGGTTAAAATCAAATCAAGTGTAATCATGTGGGTGGGAGGTGACCTAGACAACTTTTAGATAAATCTGAAGCACCAAAGAGAGGGGCTTTACCATTAGATGCAATAACCAGCCAGAACATTTTTCTTTTACACTCTTATTTATTGCTACTTTCTTATTAGTAGTTATTTCTGTCCTGAGTATGTCCTCTTCTTTACATAATGCTATACATCTGTCCCCCTCTTTTCCTCCAGGTGAAGCTGACATTGGAGACGGCGGATCTAGATCACAGGGGTGGGCCCAGGGACTCCTCGACAGTCCATAAGATGAAGGCCTCTCCACCAGTGAGCCAACTGGTGCGCTTATTATGGGGGGAAGACACGGCTGAACTCCAGATGGCCATAGGACACATCCCACATATTGTCATGTACCTATCACTGAAGCTTGACTCAACATCTCTGCAGGAGGAGGTCAGTTTGTCCACAGTCTGTCAGAACTATTACACTGAAAGGTCCTGATTAGAAGCACATATTTTACAAATAAAGCAAGGGAGCATGAAGCTGTTAGCCTGTTTCTTCTGCAGTTCCACCATTAAATGTTTCGGGCCTTAATGCAGAGGGTTTGTTTGCAGTCTGGAAAAGTGTGGAGTTTTGTTTTCCAGGTCTGGATAAGTATGGAGTGAGAAAATTAGCGATGGAGAAATGACTTTATGTCCAGTCTTTGTTACTTATTCCATTGCCATCCATCCATTCATCTGTTATTCATTATCCATTCATCATCATCAACACTGTAAAACAACTTGGTGTGAAATGGTTATAATAATCAATGATTCAGACAAAGCCAGGAATACAGTCTATAGGATTGTTTGCTAAGGCTAAAACCTTTAGAGGAAACGGTGAGAAGCTTTAAGCCAAGCATGCAGTGGAGGCTGTTAGGGTCAGTATAAAAACCACATATGCAGAATGAACAGAACAAAAAGGCTGCCTCTGCTGAAAGACTGGATGTCTAAACACTTTTCCATCCCTTTGGAAAGTACGTTTCAAGGGGAAACCAGATCATTATTATGGCTCTTAGCAACCCTTATAAACCACCATTAGAACATTGCACAGACCACTTTAATTGTGTTCATTCTCAAAAAGTGGATCCTAGTAATCGAGTGTTAAGAGGAGAAGTCGCAAAGGAAATCACAGCATTAAAGCAAAAAGCTTTCTCTGAATTTCTCCAGATGCTTTCCGGAAACTACTGCTCTGGACGACTTCCGTCTGTGACCAGGTCAAAGGAAAAGAAAAGTCAGAAAGCTTCATGATTGGTGCGGCTTCTTAAGGCAAATGATCCATAATTTAAACGCTGTCAGCTGCACTCTGTAGAGTCTTAAGCAAATCTGTTTCGGATCAGAGCGTAACAGCAGTGAGTGAGTTTTTATTTGATCAGAACCCAGTTGTTGCTCATAAGTTAGGACACAGCTTGCTGTGAAAAGCACTTCTGGCAGTGTAATTACATGTTCTTTGTGGTGCGCTGATTTCAGCTCAGTGGTCGCGTTTGCTGTTCTCCAGATCTTTTATTTATCTTGATCTAAGCTAAGGCGGTGAAGGAGAGTCAGGTTT
Organism: Girardinichthys multiradiatus; assembly: GCF_021462225.1. Classification (NCBI taxonomy): domain Eukaryota; kingdom Metazoa; phylum Chordata; class Actinopteri; order Cyprinodontiformes; family Goodeidae; genus Girardinichthys; species Girardinichthys multiradiatus. The sequence goes on from NC_061807.1 coordinate 31,807,161, forward strand.
GTCCGGAGCCACATCAGCGAGCAGCTAAATGACAGCACTGTGCACAAACCCTCTAAACCCTGACTTTGATTCTTTGGTCTCATGATTTCAGGGTGGTAGAACGTGAGATGTTCAGCGGCTGCTGCAGGTTGGAGTTTGCAACAGCTTGTTGATGTGAGCTCTCACGCTTTCACACAGCAGCCTCCAAGCCTGCATTCCTCACCTAATGGTCAATATCTTTTGTGAGTCTTTTGCTTCGGTTGCCAAGGCTGCAGTTCATTCAGGGTTTTCAGTTCCCACACCCACCATTCCTTCCCTGAATTCCCACAAACCAGCCGGTTTGCTGGAAGGAAAACTAATAACCAGCAATGCCCTGAATTTGTCCACAGAAATAATAGGTTTGTGTTATACACTGTCGCTCAAAAGTCTACACACCCATTCGCTTTTTTACATCTTGTCCTGTTAGCCACAAACTTCAATGTATTTGATCTGGAATTTATATGTAAGAGCAACAATAATTAGTGTATGGTTTCTTTTTGCTTTTTCTTTTTTACAAATAAAATCAGGAAATTTTGGAATGTAAATGTATTCAGCCTCACGAGTCAAAACCATCATAGAACCAGCTTTGGGTATGTCTACCAGCTTTTCTCACATACATACTGCTTTTTCCATCCATTATTGTTTGCAGAGTAGCTTGAGCTCAGTCAGATTGGATGGAAAGTGTGTCTCTGGCTACACGTTTAGTGTCGGTTAACCTCCGACCCAGTCTCGAGGCTTTTGGAGCCTCTTACAGGTTTTCTTCAGGAATGGACAAGTTTTTAGCTCTATCCATCTCCCCATCAACTCTGACTAGCTTCCCTTTCTGTGCTCCCCACACCATAATGACCCTGTCTCAATACCCGCACTTCCACCCTTGTGTCCCTGAATTGTGCGTTCCCGTTGATGGGTTCGAGTGTGTAGTGTGTCACAATTCTCCAGAGTGGTCCTTAACCCCGCCCCCTTTGTGCCCTCAATCCGCACTTCGGCTAAGTGTACATCTAAGCAGACTTCGATGAAGTATATTACCCACAATTCACTGCTGCAGATGACGTTCTGAGCAAAAACCAATCACAACCGTCAACGTAATCAACCATCAAATCAGAATAATAAAAACTGCGTAAACTTTAGACAGCAAGCCGACAAATATATATTTTTTTACTGGTTTTCCAGGTTCAACATTGTAAGAAACCAGTGGGTTCAGAGTGAGTCTGGGCAGTCAGTAGGTCATAACACTGAAGTTACCTTTCAAACAAACACTGACATGGCGAGAGTCTGGTGTATAAGCCTCCTTCGCTTCCTGCACTTTATTCTCCTTAAAACAATTGCTTGTTGCAGTTTTAAATAGTTTTTTTAGCAGCAAGACTGAAAACAGCGCTGGTTCCCGCCCTTTTTGATGTTGCAGTTACGGTTCAGAGGTGCAAGTCGAGGACGTAACCCCTACTGTCCCAATTCTCCAATTTTGCAGCTTGTAACCTGCGCACTTCAACCCCTACATGCACTTGTACAAAGTAAACACTTCATAGAGGGGCGTAGGGTGTAGTGTGGGTATTGGGACAGGGCCTATGCTGCAGACTAAAGCTCACCAAAGCTCCTCCCACATGTTTGCTGTGTCCCCTACGTGGCTTGTAGTGAACTGCAAACAGGGCATCTTCTGGCTTTCCTTTAACAATGGCGATCTTCTCGCCACTCTTCCACAAAGACAACATTTGTGGAGGGGATGACTAACAGTTCTCCTGTCAACAGATTTTCCCACCTAAGCTGTAGATCTCTGCAGCTCCTCCAGAGTTACTGTGTTCTTTTACTGTGTTGCTTTTCTGGTTAGTGCTCTCCTTGTCTGGGCAGTTTAGGAGGACGGCCATGTTTTGTTATTTTTTGCAGACATTATTTTTAGGTGATGGACTGAGCAGTCCTCTATGAGATGTTCAGAGCTCCTCTAAACTTCGCCACAACTGACCCATCTGCTGTGTTCCTTGGTCTCCATGAAGCTGTTTGTTCACCTCTGAGGCCTTCACAGGTCACCTATTTACTGATTAAATAACTTCAGAAGGCAATGGTTAGCTGGATTTTATTTAGGGGTATCAGAGTAAAAGGAGGTCAATTCAGATGTTTTCTTTTTGTAAAATAATTTTGAAAACTCAGTGTAATATTTCTTCAACTGCACAGTTACAGCGTGTTGGTCTGTTAAATAAATCCCCTGAAAATGCATTGAAGTTTGTATTTGTAACATGATGTAATTTTGAAAACTTTAAGGGGTCTGAACACATCCCTGAGGCACTTTAGTGTGCTAACCAGTTTCTGACAGTGAAGACGAGCTGTTAAGATTTTCTTCTCAGCACCACAAATTGATGCTCTCCAAATACTCTGGTTTCTCTCACCCGAAAAGATACATTCTTGTGGTTCCATAGAGAAGTATTGGTTAAAATGAACCCAGCCAAGCATTACTGAGGTAGCCAAAACATCTAGTTGCTTGTGTGTAATTTTCAAGACACCGGGCAGTATTTTACACAGTGTGTTTCTAAAATTAACCATCTATCTCTTTAGGAGGAAATCCTGTACCAGTACCCAATGTCTGAAGCATCAAGCCAGCTGAAAGGAGTGAGAGGCATCTTCCTTACTCTGTGCGACATGCTGGAGAATGTCACAGGTGGACAGATCATCAGGTTGGGACAGTGACTTGCCTGGAAAATGTCATCATGAGAATGAATGTCTTATTGGGTAACTTAGAGCTTTTAAAGACCATCTGGATTGTTCCTTTTGAGGTGGAAAGATAATAAAAACATCCATCCATTCATCCATCGCCTTTCTCCAGCCGTATATATCTGCAGACAGATTTGAAATGCTAGAATTGGTTTCCAAAGTTTGAATGTTTAGCAGATTTTGCATAATTCACCATTTTTGTAATTATATACCCAGGCTCAAATATAATCACTACACTACCACTAGTATTTGGTGAAATATCCCTCAACGAGTTGCAAATCAACCAGAAACTTTTTGTAGCATCAGCAAAATGTCTGGAGTAGTTCTGACTGGATGGCTGGATACTCCCTAGCATGAACCTGGGTTTTAGCCAAGGTCCATAAATTTGAGGTGGAGTTTGGAAAAACTATACTACAGCCTACTTTATCCTTTCTAAAGCCAGTTTTGATGTGTGTTTGATGTGTGTTTGTTATGAAGTTGAAGAATTTAGATGTAGTCCTTCTTCGTTATTGCATCCACTTTTGTGCAGTCAACACCCTACTACCTGGTAGTTGGTAAAGTTTTCATTGACTTAAAAGCCTCAGCTTGACCCCTCCAAACATTAATCTCCTCATTGGGGTCAAACATCACAGTCTTTGACTCTGATGACTATAAAACGTTTCTCCAGATTATATTTGGCTTGTTCTTGTGGCCGCGTGCAGATTTTAGTCGAGCTTGAAGGTGTCCATTTTAATGCTGTGCTTTTTGCTTAATCGACATCCACTCAACCCATAGTGATGTGGACATGGAAAAGATGTTTCAGCAGTTTATAATTCCTTGCAGGCTTTAACCTTGGAAAGTCATGGGCTGTTCTTGTACATCACCAACCTATTTCATTTCATCTGAGGGTGGCAGTTTGGATAAGAAGCTTGAAATACGGGCGTAAAACTTCGAGATAGTTGAAGCAGGCTAACATTAAGATCCTGGAGTCTTTTTTTTTTTTTTTTATTGACCTAAACTCCATTAAAAATGTACAATCTGTTCTTAAAAGTGGCGTCAGTGTCAGAAAACCAGCAATCTTAATTGAATACAAGTTTGTTATTGGCTGTCAAAAGCTTGTGAGTGAGGTACAACTTGCCACATTTAGCCAAAAGTTAGGGTTGATGTATAAATCTATTTGAGGGTGATCATGTTTGGACTAAAGGAAAACCATAGTAACATATGATGTGAACTTGTTCTTATAAATCACTGAAGCTGTTGGTAATTCATTGTTAAAGACCCCAAATTAGTGACAATTGGGCCAACGAGTGCATGCAATCCTCTCAGCTGAACTTTGAAATGTTTATTGATCATGTTGATGTAATGGCAAATGCCAATTTAGTGTTTTTTTTCAGCCAAAAGCTGGGGAAAGTTTTGATTGGTGGTAATTCTTTTTTAAACCCTATTTGTATCCATGTAAATCCAACGTTTCTTCTGCTGAGTTCATCCGTTGGCCTTGGCATTCCTTTTTCTTTATCTCTTTCCATTCTCCTGTTCCCTTGCTCAGCTCGTCTCTGTTGCTCGGGAAACATCTGGTTCACGTTGGCTACTGGAAGGAGCACAATAACCTGCTGGTTGTCGGCCTTCCTGCTGAGAGGTAGAGGCAGGCAGCACCAAACCCGCCCATGCAACACGTACACACATATCTGAGGGCCTATTATTACACAAACAGCAGTGGGTATAATGAAAAACAGGACTCTAACGCTGCTGTCTGAGTCTTTCAAAGTGCTTTAAAAATATGTATTTGTAGAAGTAAAGATTTAAGAGAGCATCTGAAAAGCCCATCTGCTGATGGCTTTTAAACATGTGCTTCTCTTTACTCTTTTTGTTTGGAAGATGAATGTCTGTTTAAAGGAGCAACTGTTCTTGGACGGAGCCGCTTCCATTAGCAATGTTTGCCAAGTTACCTACCCCAGAGAGGATAATTAATGCATGAAAGCTATGCACCTACAGATAAAACCACATGTTTACATACATGTATCAAAAGACACATTTTACTATCTGTCTGACATTCAGTCAGACGAAGCATTTCCTGTTTTAGGTCAGAATGACCAAAATGCCAGAATAATGAGGGAGATAAGTTTTCAATATTGTTTTTATTCTTTCATTTCTCTATGGAAAGATTGTTGTCTTTTAAAGAATTTGGGAAAGCCCAGATGATAATGATGACGTCATGGTTTTCTGATCAATTTACAACCTTTCAGGTAATTGGAGGCCCTCCTGTACACTTATTTTAACATTTAAACCTGTCCAGTTGTGATGGAAATTAAACCTTTAAAGAATCTGGAGAAACAAACTGTTGGTTATAGTAGAATAAACTATTTATTTCTGTTGCAACATGAGAGTATCAAACAAAACCATCAGGCTTTACAATGACACTTTGAAGCTCAGCTACCACCCAGAGTCTTTATAACCACTACCAAACCCCCCCCCCCATGCAACACCCACATTCACAAAGTTTCCCAGCATGGAAATATGCTAACTTTCTTAACTCCAATATTCTGTCCTTGCACTCATCCGTTTGCTCCGTTTCTCCTTAATGGGCTGACATTCTGCTCAGATAACTCCTAGATCCCTGCAGTCTAATTGTACAAGTACAAATGTCACACAGGCATTTTCCCATTTCCTATTTGCTGCATTCAAGCTTAACGTCTACTGCTAACCTTACCTTATTCACATACATAAGGATAAACAAGCCTAGTTAATTATAAATGTTCTTCTACACCTGTAGTCTGATGAAACTAACATTAGAGTGTTTGGTCACGGTGACTGTTGTGACATTTGGAGAAAAAATGGGGAACTTGCAAGCTTGAAAACACCATCCCAGCTGGGAAGTAAGGGGGTGGCAGCACCATGTTGTTTGTGTGTTTTTCTGCAGGGGGACTGGTGCACCTTATGGAACTAAATACATCATGAAAAAAGAGCATAATGTGGAAATATTGAAGCAACAATTCAAATCATCAGCCTGGCAGTTAAATCTTAGGTGCAAATACAGTAGGTCTTCCCAATGGACAATGATCCTAAGGTCACAGCCAGGGCTGGACTGGGACAATAAATTGGACCAGTCATTTTGAGCAGGGACCAAAAGCCTGCTTGATGTAGTTAACCTCCTGAACAATGCACACACAACGTATAATAGGATCCTGAACTTTGGACAGAGACTATATTATGTATGAAATTGATGTATATTAAAATGTATAAATGACAGATTGTGACGGTGATATTTTTACACATTATGTACTCATCAAATCAATAAGAGGTCACCTTAGACCTCCACAACAGCAACACTCAGCACAGCAACTCAGAATATTTCGGCAAACATGGAAACCTTTAAGAAGTATAAGTTTAACGATATTCAGTAATTTAATGGCCAAATAGCTGTTCAGTAAAAACAAACATAAACCAGGTGAACAAATAATATAACAAATGCAATCTATTTACGTTTACTGTTTTCAAGTACAACAACTGTGGCCCCATACTATACTCATACCATGTCATAACTACGACCTCAAGCTGAAGAAATTAGCAAAGGGCCATAAGAACATTTTACCAAAAAGTATTTTAAATTGAACGGTAACATGCCTACATAAAAAAAATAAACGTCATTATAGTCCACAAGAGTTTGCTAATAAATGTTAGGAAAAAAAGGATAAGATAAAAAGACAACTCCTCTAGAATAAAGAGGATATCTATGTACAAAAGACAAATACATTAAACTAGCTTCTTTACACTTCATGCAACTTTTATGTTTATGAACAGCATCACATCTGGCAAATCCTGATTTGATTCAATCTAAATTATATCTGCAAGTGTGGAAGGTTAATGATGAATAATGGCCTAATCATTTGGTTTTATGTGAACATTTTGGCTCTTTTGCACTTTAGCTGTTTCTGAGTACTGTGTACTGCCTACATATCAATTAATAAACACTAATATGTTTAACTACCAAACTAATAAAGACTGTGTTTAACTAAATGAATAAAATAAAGTTACTGACGCACTAAGATCACTATCACTAGTATAACATCATAGAAACTAAATTGTTTAACGGCCTACATGTAACTACTGACCTGATTTATATCTGACCCAGCAGACTGCAGTTCATCACTTCTCACCTGAAGCACAGATTTCCCCACATTCGCACTGCGCGGGTCTCTCCTCCTCCTGCCGCCCTTTCCCCTCCACCTGCCGGCCACCTCCACCATCAGCACCTGCTTCGGATGCTGCTGCTGAAGCAGATTCTCCACCGCAGCCTCCAGCAAACATCTGTGTTATTTTCACACATCTGCCTGAAAGCATCTTTCTTTCGACGCCTCCCTTTTGTTTTTTGCCACTCTCCATGTCGTTCTCCTTTATCCTCTCTCTGTGTATGATTGATTGATTGGCAGCCGTGGCCCAAGAGGGAGGGGGCATCAGCCCTGGCTGCTGTAATTGGTCCAGCCCAGAATCAATCATGACTAATGGGCTGATCTACCAGTTTTGTGTACCACAGCCCACCTAGAAAGTGCTTGGTATGCCTGATGGGCAGTCCAGCGGTGATCAGAGCCATATTAGTTAGAGAAGTTTTTTTTTTAGATATATTTTTTTAGCACTAGAGGCCTTCATTTTTTAACAGTAGGGAGACTGGTGAGAGGGGGAGACATTCGGTGAAGGTCGCCAGGTCCAGGACTCGAACCCGAAACAGCCACATTGAGGACTAGAGCTTCTGCATAGGGTCGTGCCTAGTTACAAAGAAGTTTGAAGACAACAAAGACACCGTTTTGGAAACCATCACAAGGAAGCCTACAAACCTGACCCAGTTACACCAGTTCTATCCAAAGGAATGAGCTGAAAATTCCAGTGAGGTATTATGAGGGACTTGTAAAAGGATACACAAAATGTTTGACTCAGGTTATACAGTTTCCTCTCCTCTTATTATTCTGGTATTGAGCAAAAATGAATGATTTTGGTCATCTTTACTGACATAAATTAGGAGAAGTTTAGTCTGATATAATGTCAGACAGTGAGGAAAACATTTGTCTTTTTCTATAGTGTATGTAAACATCTGGTTTCAACCGTATTTTTCTTTTTTTTAGATGGTACTAACACCAAGTTAGCACGAACTATGAAGCCGGAGTTTAGCCAGGTATGTGTTTGACTTTATCCCCGTTTCCTTGCAGGGTTCCTCTGCTGTCTCTGCAGACGGTGGTTGGAGACGTGGTGCGGACATTAAAGGTGATGTACGGCTCCTTGGATAGGTAAGTCTCTCAAGGATTCCTTTCATTGTTTTGCACACAATCCTAACTTTGATGAAAGTAATGTTCTTTCAGGAAAGCATAATCTAATTACCAATCTTTCCTTATTGTCATTCCTTCTCAAACCTCAGTTGCTTGGATGTTGGAATGTGATCTTTCTCATTTACTTTCATAAATTCATTCGACATCCCGGATGTGTCTTCTACAGCGCGTTCTGTATGGCGGACCATGCTCCCAGGTTGGACCATTTCTTCTGCTTGTTCTTCCAGCAGCTCATCCAGCCGTGGCGCCTGAGGGAAGGCTCCCCACCATCGCCCGTCGTGTCGGGGAGCCTTTTCCTGGACGGACTGCCGGCGGTCCGATGGCTTACCTTGCCTCCCGAAATTAAGGTTTGTTCAGCTGGATTCTCACACCACAAGAGCAGAACTGTGCAGTCTTATTACTAATTTGTGCAGCCCTGGTGCCCTCCTGTGTTCATTTTTAAAATGACACTTGAATTAAAATAAATGTATTTGTTGGTGATTGATTGGTGGTGTGTATTCCCCAGATGGAGGTGGATACAGTCCTCTCTGATTTCGAGTCCTCTGACTTTGGAGAAATGGTGAGAATGGTTGTTATTCCACATTAAAAAACTGAATGGTTTGCTTATTCATCAGTTCATCATACTCTATGAGTGTTAGGGCCATAATAGTGGATCTTAAACCCATACATGTTAGTTGAGAAATGTGTTCTGGGGAATACCATTATCATTTATCACGTCCAACATATTAAGGTGACATCTCCATCTTTAACTACCCTCTTTAATGCCCATCATTTTGTTTTTTATTTTTACAGTCAGAGGACTTCTTTGGCTTAAGGCGTCTTTATGTTATACTCGGCTCCTGTTTGTTCTACAAGGTAGGACTCAAAACAAGCTCACACATGCTTGTTCGTGACAAGGGACAACCACAAACGTTTTTGTATTTGAATGGGATTTTATGCAATAGACCAACACAGGGTAGTGCACAATTGCAAAGGGGAAAAATGGGAAAGGGTGACGTGCATTTGTATTGAACCCCACTGAGTCAGTGTCCTTGTAGGCTTCAGTTCGATGCTGGTGGTATGTTGGGATATGTATCTGGCAGCTTTACACGTCGAGAGACTGAAGCCCATTTTTCTTTTCAAAATGGCTAAAGATCAGTCAGATTGGAGAGTTTCAGTGAACATGAGTCCAGTCACTGGTTCTCAGTTGGAAGGTAAACCTCCACACCAGCTTCAAGTCTTTTACAGACTTCTTCTTATCACTGCCATAAAGGCTAACCTTGTGGTAATAGTTGTCCTGTCAACAGATTCTCCTACCTGAGCTGTAAATGTCTGTAGGTCCTCCAGAGTTACCACAGACTTCTTTGCTCCTTGCTTGTGCTGTCAGTTTAGGAAGCAGTTGGTTAGGCTGCATTTTATTTAGAGGTGTCAGAATAAAGGACAATGGATACAAGTGCGTGCCACACTTTTTTAAAATTTGAATATAGCTATTTTTCTTAAGCCATGTGGCGTTTTCCTTCCACTTTATAATCCTGCGATGCTTTATACCAATCAAATACACTGAGGTTTATAGTTGTCACCTGATAAATTGTTGGAAGGGTATGAATACTTCTGCAAAGCACCATATGTTAGATGCTGAAGCCTCCACCTCTCTCCCCTCAGTCCTACCTGATTGCTAACCATCTGCCCAAGGAGGACCTGCTGGATGTGTGTCTGTACTGCCAACACTTCTGCCTGCTGCCTCTGGCGTCAGAGCAGCGATTGGGTCAGCTGGTCATCTGGAGGGAAGTGTTTCCTCAGCAGAGAGCTAGCGGAGGCGGCAGTGCAGCGCCAGGCTTCACGCAGCCTAAGGGACGACACTTCCTCCTCATAGTGGGGCTGGTGAGGAGCAGGGACGGAGATCGTTAACTCGTGCTTTCTTTTTCTGAAGCAGATGAACACAGCAAGATGCTGCTTTTGCGAAGCTACACTAATCTTTCCTGCTCCTTATTCTGTCTCCACCACAGAGGCACTTAATGCAGTGTGTCCTGTTGGAGGCGGGTGGTTGTGCTTCTCCAGCTCTGGCCTCTCCAGGACCTGATTGTGTTTATGTGGATCAGGTAGGTTTTGTTGCATTCTAATATAAACTACAATTAATCTGCTAAACTCCACATTGAAATGAAGATGCGTCATGTCATGTCCTCAGGTGAAAGCCACCCTTCTGCAGCTGGAGGTGTTGGAGGCGGGTATGGAGGAGCGGCTAAATGTCCCCTCTGCTCCCTGTCTGTCCTGTGCCGACTGGTTCCTCCCTGCCGCCACAACCCGGGATCGCCTCGACAGCCTGGCGTCCTCCTCCCCCGTCTTCAGCAGGCTGGCCGGGGCCATTCGAGGGTCTCCATCCGGGTCTAGGGGGCGTAGCCTTTTTGGCGAGAGGTCCCGCAAGTCCAGCCCACAGAGGAGCTTGTCGGACAGTGGGAGTGAGGTTCAGATGGATGCTGGGTCAGCGGCTCCAGGCCTCAGTCCCATCTCCACCCCGGACTCAGCGAGAAGGCATGGTGGGAGACGGGACTCTCTGGGGTCTGGTGGTTCTGATGGAAGTGGAGGCAGTGGAGGCCTCTTTAAGGTACAGTTGTAGCCTCCTCAAATGGTTTGTTTGGATTGTTACAGACTGCTTGGTTTGCCTGTAGCAGCAAACTAAAGGAGATCTGGCTCAAGTTACGGTCGAAACGAAGGTAAAATGATTATTGTACAAGAAGATTTAAGGCATTATTTCCTGGTGAGCTTCTTCTTAAATTACAAACAAAACATGGACCCTGTATCTGCCAGACATCTTTGATGCATCCTCAGTGTTTTATAAGTATTAATTGCTCCTCTAAAGGTCAGGTAGCAAAACTGGTGAGCTTCATAAAACAGCCCTGACTGCATATCACATTACCCTCGGAGTTTTTCATTCTATTTTATCGCTGTCCAGATGCCCCGGATGAAGCACCCAAACCCTTTCTACCTAGGCACCCTGAAGAAGACCCTGACTGAGAGGGAGACAGAGGAAATGTACAACACCATAAAGTAAGACATGCAGAATAATTAGTCTCCTGTGTGTTTTTTAGGTATTCAATGTCGGTTCAAAACAGATGATTTTATTTGTCCTTAACAGACTGTCTTCGGGTACAGAGAACACTCTGTTTCACTACGTCCTGATGGAGACCGTGCAGGGGATCTTCATCGCTCCCACTCACAGAGAAGTGGCTCAGCTCAGCGGCTCCATCCACCCTCAGCTCATACGCAACTTCAACCACTGCTGCCTCTCCATACGAGCCGCCTTCCAGCAGAGTCTGCCAGCAAGGGTGAGGCGGATCACTGGCTTCTAAACGAGTTAATCTTCTGCACAGATAAAGAGAGAAAGAACACGATGACAGGACCTGAGCAAGACTGAAATAAGGTTCAGCCAAAAAGCAAAACACTGAATCACTCTGTCTGTTCGTCCATCCGTTGGTCGGGTGATTCAGAGGTGAGCTTTGTAGAAGTATCTGCTGTAGATCCATAGTGAACTTTGTATTAAAAATGGTCCTAAAGCTCTAGGTAGAGGTAGTCTGGACATTTGCCTTAAAAACCACGTGATCATTCCTCAGACCTTTCCATATGGATGCAGTTAGGCATCTCCAGAACTCATGTTTAAAGCATTAGGAAGCTGCTATTAGTCCCTGTCTTTTATAATTACAGTTTAAGTCTTTAAATTGTGTAGATTTGTCATCTTAGTAATTTTGTTTTACCATTTTACATTATGACAGCGAGGTTTATATTTTATCCAATCAGTTAAAAAAAAGAGAACCATGCTTTCATAATCCTTGGGGAATACACTCCCTGACATCAAAATCTGCTGGAATGAAACTCATTTTCCTAAAGGAACTACTGCTGCGGTTATATTAATAATTTATCTATATCAACACTTTCTATAGATAAAGACCTCAGTGTGAAAACTAGTTCAACACTCTAACCCCACATCTTACGGCTGGGACTTATTCTGTTTATTTACCCACCAGTACAATAAAATTCACATCTGGTCAGTGATCCTGGATTTAGCTCTGGACTTTGACTGGGCCGTTGCAACACATGAATAATCTTTGATCTAAACCACTCCATTGTATCTCTGGCTCTAGGGGTGTCAGAGTAAAGGGGGCTGAATACAAATGTACACCACACTTTTAAGATTTTTAATTGTACAAAATGTTTAAAACCAAATAACCTTTTCATTCTGCACTATTTGCATCGAACTATTGCATTAAATAACCAATAAAGTACATTAGTTTGTAGTTGTATCCTGACGAGATGTGCAAAGGTTAAAGGGGTGTTAATACTTTTGCAAGGCACTGCCTGTGTTTTGTTTCACATCTGAAGAAAAAAAACTTTGCACCCACAGAAAACCCGCTTGTCTTCCCAGCATCCTTTGCGTTTGTCGGCTGAAATTGCATGACTCTCTGTGTTACTTTGTCTCATGTAGAATCGCCGTGCAGCAGACCGGCCTCAGAGGTCCTGCTGGGGTCTGGGCCCGGTTAAAGAACACGGGGTTCTGTTTCAGTGCAAGCCAGAGAACTGGACCGACCAGAGGAAACCAGCCCCCACCATGACTTACTGGGTAATAGGGTACGTCTGTGTCCAAATTGGTATAATACAGCTTGGTAGCTCTAGACGTTTCTAATCTGTCTGGCAGCTGCTGATTAACAGGCAGCTGGTGAAAACTGGAGGTTCACGTTTTTATCTGCCATGATGAAAACAAACATGTCTCTCATAATCTAGGATCTTTTTTTAAAGTGAATGGAGCTGCAAATGTACCCGTATCCTGTGTCATGAGTGAGCAGGAGGATCAGGTGGGGTTAAATCGGGACACCCTCCTTTCCCAGCCTCTTTCAAAGATAAACATCTTTCTTTTGTTCTCATTCCCAGGCGGATGTTGCTGGAGCCAGTTCCTCAGGAGTTTTATGTGTGCTTCCATGACTCTGTGCCGGAGGTTCCTGTGGAGATGGCCTTCAGACTGTCCTTTGGTTTGGCTTTTTGATGCTTCGTCCTCATCGGAGATGGATGACGATATGAAGATTTCCTGCGTTTCTTTCCTGTGTGTCATCATTGGGGTTTCTGATCCAACAGTGAGGTTTATTTTCTCCTAGAAAGGCTTTTACCTTCCAGATGTCTTTCTACAGATAAGCAGTGGAGCATTACAGAGGTTTTTTCATGTTGATAAATGAGAAGCAGACCTCAGATTCAGAACAGATTGTTTTTTCTCACCATGAGTGCATGGTAAGCGTCTCAATGAGTGAATACCTCCTTTCCATTATGACCAGCTGCCTTGATGGTTTTGTGCTGTGAACTTTACATCTCTACAACTGAAAAAAGAGAAGGATGCTGCTGCATGAACCTCCAACCTGTCAGTCGGTGATGCTAGAATAATGTTTTCACTCTTTGTATGCAAAATAGTAAATGTTTGTTGTTAATTTAAATTTTTTAGAGTTTTGTATGGAGAATTGTTACATAATAAAAACTATTTGACATTAAAATGCCACAACCTTTTATTATTTCAAGATAAATTCACTTGATTGTGTTGAGTTTTAAACATAATTCAGAATTTACAATTTTAACAATAACCAAAACGTTGACTACCTTTTGCAGAACTTAGAAAGATTTCTCTCTGTAGCCATGATGATGATAGAAATCATAAATATTTGGTTACATTTTGGTACAAACATTTGTAGCATTTAAGTTGGTTAAAAGCAGACAAACAAAAAGACCATGTTGAGACGTCACTCCAAACTAAAAATTCATTCATTTCTCACAAAATATTTTAAATAAAAAAAATATACCGTTCCAATCAGGGTATCTGACGAATATTTCATCAGTATGCAGACCAATCAGGTTCAAGCTGCGCTCTGCACAAGCTGCAGGTTCTTCCTGTAACACTCCAGGCTGCAGAGAGGAACCCCGGTCTTAGAACATGAGTACTTTTTGAAGTTGGTGCACCCACTCACGCCGCAGTTCAACGGAGCCAATGGTGGATGAACTGGAGGTGCCGGCACCGGCGAGGGGACCCCTGTGGGGAAAGAGATAGCGATTCCCTGTGCTGAGTCGCTGTAGCGAATCATGGGACACTGATTCTGCTTGGACTTCCTCTCTTTTAGGCTTTTGATCTTGGCCTTGCTCGTTTTTGTCAGTCTCTCTATTGTCTGGTTCTTGTTCTCCTCCGCCTTCTTGGCGGCCTGCAGACGTCTCTTCCGAGCTCTCTCCTCCCGTTTCTGCATCATCTCTGCCGTCATCTCTTTCTCCTTGTATCCCATGGGTAGCTCCAGCAGAGGTTGACTCTGCTGCTTGTGCAGGAGGGCTTTCTGAAGAGGAACATGGAAGACATACCAAGCGACGTTAAGAAATGTTTCCTTAAAAGGCGGATTTCATAAATCCCTAAAGGATTAGTTTATGGTACTTTGCAAACATTTTCACACTCCTACAAATTTCTCATGTTACAAACAGAAACTTCAGTGTATTTTATTGCGTTTTAAAGTAAAAAATATTTAAAGCAGGAACGTTTTATTATGTTGTAAACATCCACACATTTTTCCACCATCCCTGGTCTCCATCTCACCTGTCTGGCGGTGAGCAGAGACTCGTCGATCTCTTTCTTTAGCTCTCCGTTGTCATCAAGCTCTCCCTTCTCCAGAGCATCCAGCCACCTCTCCTCCTCGTCCACAGGCCCACCCAGCATGGAGTCAGAGTCGATGTCTGGCAGAGGGGATGCAGCCATATTACTGTCTTCATCTAACATACAACAAAGTAGATACAGACAGAGATGGCGGCATATTTATTACCTAACGTACTTGGAGGGAGAACCTCTTTAAAATGGCCTTCCACAGATACAATCATCGGTGTGTTACCGTCACTGTTACTTTCCTCAGGCAACAGTTTAAAAAGTTAATCAGCAGATCATGAATTTACATGATCATTTTCATTGATTATGATGCTATATTCTGTGGTGGTTTAACTAGAGCTGTTTGCCACTACGTATGGCTAGTTCATAAGGGGCAAAATGAGAAAGAACATGCTGGCACATAATAGTCTTAACAGGGGCAACAATATATTATTATTATTTTATATTCACTATATTCAGGCTGCTTATCCTCTCTCTGAGGGTTCGGTTGGGATGTATAACCCAAAGAAACACAAGCAAATTCTTGCAACTTGTCTGAGCTGTGAAACGTATTTCTTCAGCTAATGGTTTCATCCTCAAAATAGCAGGAGTTAAAAAATTTACCTTGGCCCATTATTTATGCTTTAAGTATTAAATGCAACCTACCCAACCAGGCTCGATACTGCTCCAGAGGCACAGAGGGCTCATCGTCATCATCATCATCATCGTCGTCCACATCATTATCAAGGATCATCAATGGTGAGGGAGGACGAGCCACGCCAGGATGGACCGTGAAGGTGGGAACACTGGAACAGACATCACCCCGTTAGGTGATTGTGAATCTGGATAAATAAACACTCACTTTAAAACTAGGCCCATGCAGCTAACCTCTTGGTGCCTAGAGTCTGACCTCCCAGTTTGATCTTCAGTCTAAACTGAGACGGAGGCCGAAGGATTGGGACAGGGATGGGTTCTGGCTCCGGGGCCTCGGCAAAGCTGTGGTGTTTCTTCTTGTGCTTCTTGTGTTTTTTGTGTTTCCGCTTGTGGATGCTGTGCAGGCTGGAGCTGCTTTCATCTTCAGCGAACGAGAAAAAGACACAAATACCAAATAAACATATAGAAATGTTCCACAGTAATAAATCAATACGCAGCAATATCTGCGACAACACTTCTTGTCGGAATCCATGCATGTTTTGCTTATTGGATGTTCTCATAAGAAATCAAGAATGAAAACGGAAAGCATGTGGTTATTTAATTTTTACCTTGAACTAAAAGAACATTTTAATTGCAATACAAGCGCTTGGTCTTTTTTGTTATCCTAAACGGATTAGTAGAAATCAACTTTAGTTTGAGTTCTTCTCATGTTTAAAATAACAAAAACAAAGACAAACAAAAATGAAAAATGCGCCCGTTTTTTATGTTCCGAGTCAGGCATCTAATTCTATATATCTTACTACCTCAAAGACATGGAACAAATAGATTAACAATGCAATGTGAAAACCCTTAAAATTAAAATATGGACGAGTCTGGTTGAAAACAGGTATATAAAAAGTTGTTTTGTTACGTCTTTATAGCATTGATAGCCCAATGCTGAAAACAGTCAATCCTACTATATGAACAGTGACGTCACGGGGGGAAGCACACACTCTGCCAGTGCAAATGTAAATGTAAACTGACTATTTTAATTTTTTTTTTGCCACCAAGTTGTTTTATGTTATGTTTGAAAATAAATACAAACCAAATTCAAAGCACTGCTACCTGTCTGTTTTTGAAAAAATAAAAAGTTGTATTTCAATTTAACCTTCAGTATTAAAATCAAATGATCTCTTAATTTTGTTTTATTTCTAATCGATTCTCATGCGGTCTAACTGAAAACCAAAAATCATCAAACCACAAACTGGAGTAGGTGGAAACAGTGTTCAAATTAACCCTCAGGTTTATAGGTTACTTACCAAGAAACCTGGGGTGAATCATGTCCTTCCTTTTCCCCATTGAAACGGCAGAAAGCAACGTCTGCAGCTCTACATCTCAACGCAGATCTCAATGTTGTCAACAAAAAGTCTTTAAGAATCTCGATGTCTTGGTTTCCTACCACAACAGAAGACATGCGATCATTTTTTAACCTTAACTGGCACCAGCGGCTGTTAAGTACAGTATTTGGTATTGTTCAGTGTTGCTGGGCACTGAGACGACACACAAACGACTCGGTCCGTTTGAAGCAAACAGTTTTTTTTTATCTATTTACGTGAAAAAATATTCTAACAGAGCTGTTGCATAGTTAAGCCAAGATGGGCTAAGCTATCAACACGGTCGTATTTCTGGTCATTTCCGTTTCCCGTCACTAGAAACGGTACGCCGCTGCCCCCTACTGGACAGAAACGGGAAAAGCTGGAGAGCGCGTTGCACCCAGGGAAGGACTGACAGCCATTTCTCATGCAGCTGTTGTTATGAAGCGGAACGGTTGCTCTTAAATGTGTTTTTATTTTTTAGCTCGGATAATGTCGCTCAGGTAACAGCTGCGGACCACTGCAGGCATCCCCGTCGTAGAAATACATTAACCAGAATCCACCGGGAAGAGCGAGCGCGACACAGTTAAAGGTCAGTTACGTATAGAAAAGCGTGGTCGCAGTAACAGCTTTGTGTGTGTATTTCTTCTATTGCTATGTTTCTAATTTTTAGTCGCGGTTTTATGTTTACATGCGAGTTGATTTTCCAAGTGTTCGGTATAAAGTCATTCCTGTTGACAGCATACTGAAAAGATATCTTAAAATCTTTAATATAATTTTTCTCTCTCATCCTAAGTTCAACTGAGAACGCATTTAAACCCAAAATACATTGTAACTCACAAAAACACACCAGATGGTTCTGTATGTATCATGCGGGACCTGGACTGAAAACAGCTGATCTGCAGAAGAACGTGTGAGAGAAACTTCATTTCTTCCATGCTTTTTTTTTTTTTTTTGTATTTCTCAGGAACCATGAATTACGCTCGCTTTCTTACAGCAGTCAGTGGGGCCAGAAGACCGTCCCCGATCAGGATGCTGAGTGAGTATCTTCTCCATCACAACCACCTGAGGTTCCATGTGGGATCACAGAGCTTTAATGCACTGAAACATGGCTTAGCTGGTGTTTGGTTTTTGGTTGAGGGGGACCCATTCCAGTCTGTTGTGTTTTTGTAAACTCTGCGCAGTGAGACAGCCTGGGTGTGGTAATTTTCAATGTAACTAAATCTAATGGACTGCATGCCCACACTTCAAAAGCACACACACATTGAAGTAATTACTTTAAACTTTAGTCACATTTATTTACCAACACATCGGAAAGTCTGATCTTTATGTTAAGTACATATATTGAGTGTGGAAAACGTTCTATGTAAGACAACTGTTTTTAACAAAATTACTGCAGACACAATTATGGGTAGGCCTAACCATTTAACTGAAGCATTCATAACTATCATTTACTCTTTCAAGGTTGTTCTGACTTTCTAAGATATTTCTTTTAGCCCCTGACCACTTGGCTAAAGAAGGAGCCATATTTATCATGCCACCCAACACAGTGAGCAAGATGGTAAGGCGGGTAAATAAAAATCTCCAAACATCACCGTAACGGAGTGGCATCTTGGCCACCAGTCTTAATAACTACCAATAGATGGGATCTAAATGCCTACCAGGCAGGAAAAGCCATTTTTATCCCAATATCATAGAAATAAAAATGCTAGGTCCACTAAATGATACTTGGACTTCAACTGGACCCATGTTATTTGGTCAGATAAACCTAAGATTTATCTTTTTGCCATGAGACACTTCAGGTGGGTTTGACATAAAAAAAAGATGAAGGTGTGGTTAAGCACCTCTTGTCCACTGTTAAGTATGTGACATGATCTGTGATGCTGTGGGCCTCTTCCTCTGTTAAATGCTCAGGGGACCATGTTGGAGTGCATGGCATAAAGAACTCCTTGAAATACCAGGACATTTTAAATAAAAATTGTGGGGGAACATAAGAGAAGACCCAGGACTTTAGCTCATCCAGAGAGATTGTGCAAACAGTCATCTGTCTGTGTTCTCCAACTAGGACTACACAATCTTAGAAGAAACATACAATTACAATGTTATTGGTGAATACTCTGATGATCTGAGCTGTTATCGGTTGCGTTTTGTCTTTCTTACACCGGTGGTGCTGCTTTGGTTCGTCTTCTCAGTCAGTTTAACGAGTATTTTCAACTGTAACAATGTGAACAGCCCACATACATCGTTAGGACACATCCCACAAATGACAAAAGCCTGAACGACTCACAGGATGGCTGGGTTGGTCCATGGCCCTGTTCAGACCTGGTATTAAAGTGCAATCTGGCTGATTCAGATAGAAGTAGGCAAGCTTAACAATGACCGTTAACACCTGGCTTTAAAATTCAATTTGAGTGGTCTGATCACAGTTATCTGCTTACCATGAAAATGAACATGTTGAGACTGTTTCAATGGCGTCTTCTATTTTCAGCAGTTAGGATTTTAATGGCTTGATTTAGATCAAACCAGTTACTAAGCAGCTGGTCCGTTTAATAAAGCTGGAACCAGCCGTTCACAGGTAATGCTCTGCCTTTCAAATGTAAGGAAATACATCCACGTTTACACAAATCCAGGCACAAAAATGTTGCTATAAAACATAAACTATTTAAAATACATGTGCTAAACAAAGTTTGTCTTGTTAAGACATTATAAAAAACGTTTTGATATTAAACTGACCAAAATGTGATGTAATTACATGCACGGCCATGAGTTTTTATTTTTATTTTAAATTATTCACATTCTTGAAAAATGACAACTACCCAGATGTAAAATACAGATGTCATTGTGTGCTTTTGGTAGAACCAAACCTTTCCTTTTATAATTTGATGGTGTTGCTTATGTCCGAGTTACCGCACCCTGTTGGCGGTCAGACTCCTCGGAGTTCCTCCAGTACTTGGTCCCCAGAAGCGATCACACTCTCTATCTAACGATGACTCGTCAAGGAACGAATCTCAACCATTTTCTAACTTTTAGCTCCTTTAATCTAAATTAAGGCAGAGAAATGTTTACAGAGATCAGAGACCGTCGCCGTCTGATAGAGGACGACAAAGAGCCTCGATAGAAGGTCACATACAGGTTTTATATCTGGTTCTCCAATGCAATGGATGTTCCGTCCCTCAGTAATTATCAGCAGACTATGTGTCACCATTGTGGTGTCTTTCTGTTAGATTGTATAGTAGCGGGTGTCCATACTTAATCTAAGTGTGCTGTAGCTTTCTAATCAAACCAGTTATACCAGCTGCTCCACTATCTACCCAGTGCCTCAGCCTCAGGTCATTTATGACAAACGTTGGGCTATTTATCCTTGTACTGTGTGTCGATGAGCATTCTTATCCTCTTCTAACAAAAGGGAAACATTAGAACTTATATTTTATATCACTATGGTATAAATGGGGAAAACAGCTATGAGTCATATTAATAATGGTTATTCCCAACACTCATGATGATCCATTGAGATCTTATAATATGAGCTGATGCTTCAGTGTCTTCTGTTTGTCTCTCTTATGAAGCTGAACTCCAGCAGCGGTCGCCTCCATCCCTCATCTCCCTGGCTGGTGGAGCTCCGAACCCGAACACCTTCCCGTTCCAGTCGGCGTCCATCCAGGTAAAAAACGGTCAGACGGTCACTTTTGACGAGACTGCAATGAAGAGGGCCCTACAGTACTCCGCCTCTAACGGGTGAACAAAACTCTTCCTTTTCACATTTTCCACCAAATACAGGTCCTTCTCAAAATATTAGCATATTGTGATAAAGTTCATTATTTTCCATAATGTCATGATGAAAATTTAACATTCATATATTTTAGATTCATTGCACACTAACTGAAATATTTCAGGTCTTTTATTGTCTTAATACGGATGATTTTGGCATACAGCTCATGAAAACCCAAAATTCCTATCTCACAAAATTAGCATATTTCATCCGACCAATAAAAGAAAAGTGTTTTAATACAAAAAACGTCAACCTTCAAATAATCATGTACAGTTATGCACTCAATACTTGGTCGGGAATCCTTTTGCAGAAATGACTGCTTCAATGCGGCGTGGCATGGAGGCAATCAGCCTGTGGCACTGCTGAGGTCTTATGGAGGCCCAGGATGCTTCGATAGCGGCCTTTAGCTCATCCAGAGTGTTGGGTCTTGAGTCTCTCAACGTTCTCTTCACAATATCTCACAGATTCTCTATGGGGTTCAGGTCAGGAGAGTTGGCAGGCCAATTGAGCACAGTGATACCATGGTCAGTAAACCATTTACCAGTGGTTTTGGCACTGTGAGCAGGTGCCAGGTCGTGCTGAAAAATGAAATCTTCATCTCCATAAAGCTTTTCAGCAGATGGAAGCATGAAGTGCTCCAAAATCTCCTGATAGCTAGCTGCATTGACCCTGCCCTTGATAAAACACAGTGGACCAACACCAGCAGCTGACACGGCACCCCAGACCATCACTGACTGTGGGTACTTGACACTGGACTTCTGGCATTTTGGCTTTTCCTTCTCCCCAGTCTTCCTCCAGACTCTGGCACCTTGATTTCCGAATGACCTGCAGAATTTGCTTTCATCCGAAAAAAGTACTTTGGACCACTGAGCAACAGTCCAGTGCTGCTTCTCTGTAGCCCAGGTCAGGCGCTTCTGCCGCTGTTTCTGGTTCAACAGTGGCTTGACCTGGGGAATGCGGCACCTGTAGCCCATTTCCTGCACACGCCTGTGCACGGTGGCTCTGGATGTTTCTACTCCAGACTCAGTCCACTGCTTCCACAGGTCCCCCAAGGTCTGGAATCGGCCCTTCTCCACAATCTTCCTCAGGGTCCGGTCACCTCTTCTCGTTGTGCAGCGTTTTCTGCCACACTTTTTCCTTCCCACAGACTTCCCACTGAGGTGCCTTGATACAGCACTCTGGGAACAGCCTATTTGTTCAGAAATTTCTTTCTGTGTCTTACCCTCTTACTTGAGGGTGTCAATAGTGGCCTTCTGGACAGCAGTCAGGACGGCAGTCTTACCCATGATTGGGGTTTTGAGTGATGAACCAGGCTGGGAGTTTTAAAGGCCTCAGGAATCTTTTGCAGGTGTTTAGAGTTAACTCGTTGATTCAGATGATTAGGTTCATAGCTCGTTTAGAGATCCTTTTAATGATATGCTAATTTTGTGAGATAGGAATTTTGGGTTTTCATGAGCTGTATGCCAAAATCATCCGTATTAAGACAATAAAAGACCTGAAATATTTCAGTTAGTGTGCAATGAATCTAAAATATATAATGGTTACATTTTCATCATGACATTATGGAAAATAATTAACTTTATCACAATATGCTAATATTTTGAGAAGGACCTGTATACAGAGCATCATGCTGAGCTCCAAGCTCCTACATCATGCTACTTTGAGCTGGTGCGTATGAGAGCAGCCTTTAGGCTGCAGGAAGGCAGATGACTAAAGTTAGACTTCCACCTGTGTTAGAATCCCTGAACTGCTGACATGGATGAAGAACCTGCAGAAGGACCTACACAACCCACCAACCATAAGCTACAGTCATGAGAAGGGACAGATGGACTTGTGTGTGACGACAGGGAGTCAGGAGGGGCTCTGTAAGGTAGCATCACCACACAGCAGACGTGCTTCCTACGGAGTCAGGAAAACTATGGAATGTGATCCTTTTGATGTTCTTGGTCTGGATAAATATGGGAAAATAGAGTAGACGATGGAAAAATATTTATATTTCCCGCATTTATTCTCTATTCCATCTTCTGAAAGCTCCATTCATCCATCCATCCGTCTGTCCATCCGTCCGTCCGTCCATCCCTTTCACACTATATTTAAAGTATTATGGCTGATAACTATAAAGTATAGTTTAAAAAATTGGCTTAAAGCATTGAGAACTCTGGAAATTAGATTCTGAAAATGTTTGGAGTTTTGAAATGAAATTATTCAGGAGTCCTGAGGTTTGTGTGTAACATCCTGCTTAGATGAAGGTTTTTAGTCACGTCTTGAAGCTTGGGCAGAGTCTGAAATACTGTGGTTCTGGGCTGGCTGAAGTAGTTTTAACTGACCAGTGTCTTTCAAACCTTTTAAACAAGCAGCCTATACTAGAACTTGCATCGTTAACTTTTTTTTGTGCGCTGTAACTGACCTGTTTGTCTTTTTAGGTGTTTGAGATGCTGGTTAACCCTGGAGACAACGTTCTCCTGGATGCACCCACGTATTCTGGCACGCTTGCAGCGGTGAGTCATTTTTATTCATTGGGTCGCAAACGTACGGCAACTCCAGCTGCTTTGACCTCATAACCTTGTCTGCCTCTGTAGCTCCAGCCTCTTGGATGTAACATTATAAACGTACCCAGTGATCAACACGGCATGATCCCTGAAGCCCTGAAAGAGGTCCTGTCTCGCTGGGACCCATCAGAGGTGCACAAGCCCGACAGCACGGCTCCCAGAATCCTCTACACCATCCCAAACGGAGGGAACCCCACCGGTGCCTCCATGACGGCAAAGAGGAAGAGGGACGTGTATGAGGTTTGTGCATTCTGTGAAGTCATGGAGACACAAACAGATAAGGTGTCTGTCTGCCGTCCTGCTGATCTTATTGACTCACTCTGAATCCTCAGATTTCCATAATGTATTTAGTAAAGTGCTGGTGCGTCTGTTTCCCACAAGGTTCACTGTATTTATATAACCTCCTATATGTTTTCACAGCTGGCCCGGCTGTACGACATGCTCATCATTGAGGACGACCCCTACTACTTCCTACAGTTTGAAAAGGTACAAACATCTCCCTTCTTTTCATCGACTTTGTCCTTGTTTTTTGGCTGAAAATGAGTCAGATCTACCTGAATGAAGCTGACTCTCCACCTGTGTCTTTCTGCGGCAGCCATGGGCTCCCACTTTTCTCTCTATGGATGTAGACGGGAGGATCATCAGGACAGACTCTTTCTCTAAGATCCTATCATCAGGGTGAGCATCTGATTCCTTGCGGTGTTTTTCTCCAGGTTTGTAGTGTCTGGTTTGACTGATGGGCCCCAACAAGTCTGGACCTGACAGCGGCTGCTAGACCGGGGGCCATATTTCTGGGTGGAGGATCGTGTTTTTGTTTTTCAACAGAAAGTTAACACCCATTTGTCTCATGTTGCGCAACAAAATGATGATCTCCCCTAGTGAAGACGCATAAAGAAAGCTTTTAAATGAATTAAGCTTTTATTGCAGAGAAGTAATCTGACATTAAAATTTTAAAAATAAAATAAACAGCAATAGGATTTTATAGATGCTCTGAATCTTTTTACTGAGCTTTATCAGGTACAAACAGTGTTAGATCTTCCCATCACTATTTATCTACCCTCTCTGTTAATGGAAATCTGCACACTGAAGCACAATGTGTGCCAGCCAAGTGAATTTGGATTTAGAAGTTGCAGCTTGTCAGATTTAACAGAGTTAATATTTTACAGTAAGTTATATGCACAGCTGCACCTCTGCTTCATGTTGCGGCATTTCGTCGCATTGCTCTGGTCTTGTGTTTGTTTTCAGCCTCAGGATTGGGTTTGTTACGGGTCCCAAACCGCTCGTAGACAGGATTGTGCTGCACATCCAGGCTTCGACGATGCACACCAGCACCTTCACCCAAGTGAGTGAAGCTTTGATCTCCTCGGTTTTTCACTTTTTTACCGTTGACATTGCAACACTTTTCCAACCTCAAAGAACAAAAAGCTGGATGGCTCGGTTCTGCACTCACTCGGCCTACATTGAAGCATACTTTAGAGCAGCGTCATCACACACTTGAATGCTCTGCCCGCTCTAGTCATCCCACCTTCCAGACATGCCTCTTTGGCACCAAATGAAACGGGGCAGGATTATCTGAGCAGGTGGCGTCAACAAGGGAGGATTAATTAGAAACCAGCTACAGCCACCCTCATCTGATTGTATGAGGTTACCTTATGAAAGATTAACATTGTCTTATGAAAGACTTTATATCCCATGGTGTCTCTGGAGGATCTGCAAAGATCAACTGTTCAGTTGGGAAAATCTGTTTACATTAGAACTATTAGTTATGTTCTCAAAAAATCTGGTCTTTATGGTAGAGTGGCAAGAAGGAAGCCATTGTTGAAAGAAAGCCATAAGAGGTGTTGTTTGCTTCGAACCATGTAGGGATCAAACAGAAACACGAACAGGCTGAAACAAGCAGGTAAAAAAGGCTTGTAATAACAACATATGATTTATATTGTTTCTAATAACGGTGTTCAAACAAGAAAAAATATCTAAAGGTTCGTTTAGCAACATTGAGAAGCAATGTCGTCATTTAAGCAGGATGTTTTTCTCCCTTTTCAGCTCATGGTGTCTCAGTTGCTGCACAGCTGGGGACAAGAGGGCTTCCTCCAGCACATAGACAGGTACATCTGTTCCCTCATGACAGGTCTGACCCGCCTAGGACGCACTTAGATCCTGTTATGCTGCACAAAGTTAATAAGATGATAACAGTGGCTTTCTTTGTGTTTGCAGGGTGATTGGGTTCTACAGGATGCAGCGAGATGCTATGATAAGTTCAGCTGACAAGTGGCTCAAAGGTTAGTAGACTCACTGAAGGCCAGCCGTGAAAACAACACTCAACAATTAGCTAACTTCAGTTTTTGAAATATAATTTTAAAAGCTGTTTACATGGTAACATCATTCTTTATGTACATTTATTCATTTTGGATTTGCAGATTTGTGTGCTGAAATGAGGAATTCTGGATTGTTTTTTCAAAACTTATTTCCATGGAAACATATGAAAATCATAGGGTTTAAACCAAACGCCTATATTTTACCAACATGTTTCTTTCTTTCTCAGCCACTAAAGATCTACATCAGGTGTGGACATTAAGGACAGTCCAGGCATCCGGGAAAACATATTTTCTATATTCAGAATGCAACAGTCTGACACTTTGGTAGCATCCGACCAAATACTGTGTAGAAGCAGTCGTTTACTATCGCATTATTGCACACACTGCAATTGTATTGACAGCTGCAACATGATGTATTGTTCTACAGCTCTATTTTAAATCTAAATCTGCCAAGGATGTGAATAAGTTTTGCCTTAACTATATGTCACAATCATATCTTTAATGTAAGTTGGAGCTTTTTGCATATTAAGGGGTTGATGTGTAGGAAGCAGAATTCAGAAGTACTGTACATTCTGGATTTGATAAAGAAACAATACAGGTAAGTTAAAAAATCTTTATCATCAGACCTGTAAAAGTAGAGTAATGGAAAAAATAAAGAGTTGTATACATTTTGGGGCTTTCCAGTAATATAGAAATACAATAGCACAGTCTAGGGCAGTAATACATACATGGACTGTTTTTTCTGCATTGCTCTGGAAAAGAATATTTCTATCCCAGAGGAAAAAGGCTGTCCTAGAAACTTGGTTCTGGTCAAAGATGACAGAAAGAGGCCTCAGATGTTCTGCTCAAAACACCAGAACATCCTAGCCTCCCAATCGCAGGATGCTGCCACCACCATGTCTCACTGTAGGCATAACGTGTTCAGGGTGATGTTCAGTCTCAGATTTCCTGCACAAATGACATTTTGCATGTATGCAAAATGTTTTGGTTTGGTCTCATCTGACCAGAGTGTCTTCTTACATATTTTTGCTCCGTTTCCTTCATGGCTTAGGGCAAACTGCAAACTGGACTCATGGCTTTCCTTTAATCATGGCTTTCTGTATGCCACTCTTCCATTAAGGACAGATTTGTGGAGTACATGCCCAATAGTTGTGCTGTCGGCAGATTCCTGAGCTGTGGACCTCTGCAGCTCCTCCAGATATACTATGGAGCTCTTAGCTGTTTCTCTGACTAACAGATAGATTATGAAGAATTGCTGAAAAGATTTCTGGGATTAAATTACACACAAGTGGACTCTGATTTTTATTTGTGCAAACAAAATGTAAACAAAGTATAAAATTTCTATTACTACAATTATGTGCCACCTTCTGAGTTTACAAGCAGTTTCAGAATATTTCCCCCGGAGGCAGGAAGCAACTACAGGTCCTTCTCAAAATATTAGCATATTGTGATAAAGTTAATTATTTTCCATAATGTCATGATGAAAATTTAACATTCATATATTTTAGATTAATTGCACACTAACTGAAATATTTCAGGTCTTTTATTGTCTTAATACGGATGATTTTGGCATACAGCTCATGAAAACCCAAAATTCCTATCTCACAAAATTAGCATATCATTAAAAGGGTCTCTAAACGAGCTATGAACCTCATCATCTGAATCAACGAGTTAACTCTAAACACCTGCAAAAGATTCTTGAGGCCTTTAAAACTCCCAGCCTGGTTCATCAATCAAAACCCCAATCATGGGTAAGACTGCCGACCTGACTGCTGTCCAGAAGGCCACTATTGACACCCTCAAGCAAGAGGGTAAGACACAGAAAGAAATTTCTGAACGGATAGGCTGTTCCCAGAGTGCTGTATCAAGGCACTTCAGTGGGAAGTCTGTGGGAAGGAAAAAGTGTGGCAGAAAACGCTGCACAACGAGAAGAGGTGACCGGACCCTAAGGAAGATTGTGGAGAAGGGCCGATTCCAGACCTTGGGGGACCTGCGGAAGCAGTGGACTGAGTCTGGAGTAGAAACTTCCAGAGCCACCGTGCACAGGCGTGTGCAGGAAATGAGCTACAGGTGCCGCATTCCCCAGGTCAAGCCACTTTTGAACCAGAAACAGCGGCAGAAGCGCCTGACCTGGGCTACAGAGAAGCAGCACTGGACTGTTGCTCAGTGGTCCAAAGTACTTTTTTCAGATGAAAGCAAATTCTGCATGTCATTCGGAAATCAAGGTGCCAGAGTCTGGAGGAAGACTGGGGAGAAGGAAATGCCAAAATGCCAGAAGTCCAGTGTCAAGTACCCACAGTCAGTGATGGTCTGGGGTGCTGTGTCAGCTGCTGGTGTTGGTCCACTGTGTTTTATCAAGGGCAGGGTCAATGCAGCTAGCTATCAGGAGATTTTGGAGCACTTCATGCTTCCATCTGCTGAAAAGCTTTATGGAGATGAAGATTTCATTTTTCAGCACGACCTGGCACCTGCTCACAGTGCCAAAACCACTGGTAAATGGTTTACTGACCATGGTATCACTGTGCTCAATTGGCCTGCCAACTCTCCTGACCTGAACCCCATAGAGAATCTGTGGGATATTGTGAAGAGAACGTTGAGAGACTCAAGACCCAACACTCTGGATGAGCTAAAGGCCGCTATCGAAGCATCCTGGGCCTCCATAAGACCTCAGTGCCACAGGCTGATTGCCTCCATGCCACACCGCATTGAAGCAGTCATTTCTGCCAAAGGATTCCCGACCAAGTATTGAGTGCATAACTGTACATGATTATTTGAAGGTTGATGTTTTTTGTATTAAAAACGCTTTTCTTTTATTAGTCGGATGAAATATGCTAATTTTGTGAGATAGGAATTGTGGGTTTTCATGAGCTGTATGCCAAAATCATCCGTATTAAGACAATAAAAGACCTGAAATATTTCAGTTAGTGTACAATGAATCTAAAATATATGAATGTTAAATTTTCATCATGACATTATGGAAAATAATGAACTTTATCACAATATGCTAATATTTTGAGAAGGACCTGTATTCCTGCAGAAATGTATCCCCAAGTTTCTGGCTTTTTCTTTACTGTTGGTACAAATTCTGTCCGAGATGGTTCTGTGCAACTAACCATCTTGTTTCAACAACGTACCCGCCAAGAGTGAAGAAATCTTGGTGAATCATTGTTGACAGGAGATAAACAAACTGTCTTCATTTACAGTGTATTGGACAGAAATGTGCTGCAGTATTAAAAAAATGAAAATTAGATCAGAAAGGCCCCACTTAAAGACTCGCTTTGTGGTTTTGTTTGTAGATGTGGCAGAGTGGCACGCCCCCTCAGCAGGCATGTTCCTGTGGATGAAACTGAAGGGCATAAAAGATAGCCAGCAGCTCATAATGGAGAAAGCTTTGGAGAAAGAGGTCAGTAGACACAGTACACACGTTGTTAAGATATTAACACCTGACCTAACTGCACCTCATGTTGACTTCTACATACCACACTCTAACCTGCATGTTGCAGGTACCCTGGAGATATCTGTGTCTGTGAAAATGTGCTTCACTGGGGTCGTGCTAGGTTTTGTCTCTCAGTGGAGTGTAGGTTGGTGAACATTAAGCAGGCACTGGGCACACTGTCGGTGTTTCCTCCCACACACACACAGAGTGTAAAACCTTTATGACGAATAGCTGATTGGCTTTGTTTAACTGTGAGTGGGCGAAGTCAGGCTTTTCTAAGGTCTGTGCACAGTGAGCCCATCTCCTCCTTATCTTGACCGTTTAAAGCCCTCACACAATTAGGTAGATTAGAGTAGGTATGTATTTATTTAATCAAGAACAATGCACAACAAAAACATTAACCTTGTAAAATTGTTAAAAGGATGAATTCCATTAGGTTGTAGCAAATTGTCTACTTTTTGCTTGGAGTCCTTGGAGCATAAATTCATAACAATAAAATATATATTGAAGTACAAAGTGATCTGTTTACTAACGCTTTAAATATAGGCAGTGAGACAGTTTTAAGCATCAAAGTGAAAAATAAAATTTCCATATCTGAAATGAGTCCCCAACACACCCATGAATACAAGATGTTTATTAGAATCCACGCTTTGTTGGTGCAAGAAAAGCCAAAAGTCTGGAGATAAGAGTCGGTAAGTTGGAAGAGCATGCCACTGATTAACAGCCATGACAGAAAACGATTTCCAAAATGATGTTTTACATCGTAGAATGTAGCATCCTCATCTTAAAAGATTTATACTATTATGAAGGATTTAAAAACATAGGAAAACATTTGAATACATAATTACATGTTCAAAATGTAGGTGCACTCTGTGGCTTAGTTGGTAGAGCAGTTGCTGTGTTCGACTCCCCGTCTCAGGTCATACCCTTTCTCTCTCCACCCTGCTTTCTGTGAAATAACTGTTGAATAAAGGCCACTAGAGCAAAAAGAATAAAAATAAACAATAGAGAATTAAAAATATTTATTATTTTTAATGATTATATAGCAGTGGTACTGAGAAACGTTTCATAAATCTTAAAAGTGGCCTTATATAATAATTCAAGAGGTACGTACATGTTAACTGGAATATCAGGACTCTCCCTAGGTTTTGCCTTTTGGTAAAAACAAAAAAAAAAAACAAAGCAAAAAAACATTCAACTACATTGTCTTAATGTCATTACATCATCTGATGCAGTTTTCCTATGGGTGTACAACACTGGATCATCAGCATACAGTATTGTGTGAAGATTTTTACATATAGTTGGTAGGGTATTGATGTCGATATAAAAAGCAGGGGCCCTAAAACTGACCCTAGTGGCACTCTCACTGAAAAAGCTTTAAATGGATAAGCAGGTGTTGTTGACCTTCACACACTGGTGTTTGTTACTCAGGCACAATTTAACTGGGGTTAAATGATATCAGAAAAATATGCAGTATGCAATAATCTTAGTGAATGTCGCAATGACGGTATGACTTGTGTTAAATAAGTAAATATTTAACTCTGCAGTTTTAATGTAAGTCTGATTTGGGTTTATTGCAGTCACAGACCCCAGGTAGTGAGTATCATGGTATTTATATACAGTAAACAGGTGATATTTATTGCAATCCACGCAGTTCTTTGCGTTATTGATATTGCACACACTGATACAACAATCATGATAAATCTGCAATATGCTGTATAGCTCTAAATTTAACTGGGGTTTTTATCAGTATAAAGATATGACAATTTGTCAGTTTTCTTTATAGCATTTCATGACTGACTGTGGAAAAACCGTGGCCTAAATCAGAGGTCTGCTCCCGCTACTCCTCCCTGATCAAGGTTAATTTTAATTATCTTCAAGTAGGCAGTTGCAAACTGTTTAAGTGTTTTACTAAATCTGGCAATTAATCTGTCTTCTACAACCCTGGAAAAATAAAACTGGGTATATGCTAATAGGTCTAAAGCTGTTGACATCTTCTATGTTACCAGATTTGAACACAAACGTTACTATAGCAGCTTGAAAAGTGCACTCATTTATACTTTTATTAATTGTTTTAGTCAAATAATGAACATGGGATGAAGGAATGCAGGAAACGTAAAGCTTAAACAAATAAACAATGAGAATCCAAGATCACGTTTTGTCTGTCGTTGTTTTGACTGTCTAATAAACATCCCCGAAGGTGCTGCTGGTTCCCGGAGGCGTCTTTATGATCAACAGCGGCGACCCCTGTCCCTACGTCAGAGCAGCCTTTTCCCTCTCCACACCGGAGCAGATTGATGAAGTATGCAGACTAACACGATGCAGTAAAATAGAAAAGTAAGATTAAAAACACGCAACGACTCATACTGGTAAAAAGACCTGACTGTCATCTCAAACATTTCTGTCCACAGGGTTTCAGAAGACTCTCCTTACTCATCAAAGATGCTTTGTGACCAGAGCTCCTGGGGAGATGTTGTATTTTTAATTTATGGCTTGGTGCAAGGACTACTTTACTTTGAAGCATTTAAATCAAAGATTTAAACCAAAGTCAAATTATCACATTTTATTTAAATGTAAAACCTGTGTAGCAAGGAAGGCAAGGAATACATCTTATCTTCGTAATGTACAAAAAAAGTAATTAGGAACTTTTTAACATTTGTGTATCGTTTCTGCAGTTTGTCATAAAGATAAACAGAACCTCAAAGGTTTTTGTCAGAGGTAAAATAATCTTCCAACAGAAAGACACATCATTGAACATATGTGTTGGGTCCTCATGTGAAGGCTGGGGAATGTAACTGATGTTGTCCAGTGGAAACTCATTAAACCCAAAGTAGCCTGCTACAGCGAATGTTAATGTGCAGATGGTTGGTGGATGATAATCATTGCTTAAATCTTACCATTGTGTCTCAATTTAGGGTGATTTATAGACTCATGAAGGGTTTGTTTACACTAGATAACTCTCTTAGCACATTCACTTTAAGAAACCATTCATTAGTTTTAACCCTAACAGCTAGGTGGAGCAGCACAAAGAGCGTCAGATTTTTGCTATGGTAAGAAAATTTCAATTTCAAAAATGTTTTTCACGTTTTTATAATAAAAGTTTAATATTTAGGCTTCTGATTAATTTAATTCACAGCATTTAAGTTAATTGGAGGAACACCTGGGGATATATTTTAAGGCAACACCTCAAATACACTGTTTCCTTGTGTGACATCATAAAGAAATAACGAAATCAGCCAAGATATTGAGAATAACTATGGATCTCTTCATGCCTGGTTCCTCCTTAGGTACAATTTCTAAATGCCAGAAGATGCCACATTCATATAAACACTTCATTAATGTCCAGCCATCATAATGTTCAGGAAGAAGATGGGTTCGGTGTCCTAGAGAGAACCGTGTTTAAGGTGCAGAAAGTGCACATCAATCTCAGAACAAAAGCAAAGGAACCTTGTTTTGATGCTGGCTAAAGCTAGTAAAAGACTTTCATTATCCACAGTGAAACTAGTTCTGTACCACTATGGCCAGAAAGGCCACTCAGAGAGGAAGAAGCCATTACTCCAAAAGCAGCAAAAAAGCCAGATTACTGTTTGTAAATGCACCCAGAGAGAGTCATGTTGGGGGAAATATTAAAGCAACAACTCAAGACATCAGCCAGGAAGTGAATATTTGGGCACAAAAGGGTCTTCCAAATAGACAATGACTATAAGTTTACTGTTAAATCAGTTACAAAGTGGCTTAAGGACGAAAAAGTCAATGTTATGGAGTGGACATCACAAAGCCTTGATCTCAGTCTCAATGAAAATATGTGGTCAGAGCAGAAAAGGTGTGTGTGAGCAAGGTAAACATGACTCGGCAGCACCAGTTCTGTTTAGAGGAATGGGCAAAAATTCAAGCAAACTAGTACAGTACCCTCATCTTCATCACATAATGTCAATCACATCATTAGTCCATGTGGGTGAAGTCCACAATTGAACAAAACTTGTATACTGACACCAAAACATTTGTTTTTGTACACAAATCTGTTTACAACTGTGATGCATCTATGCAGTCAAGTAAAGTTTTAAATCCACACTCTTACATATATAATAACTACACCAACATACCTATACATGGTAATTAGCGGTATTATTGTATGGGATAGCCTACTTAACATAAGTTAATTTTGTAACTCCCAGTGCACGCTGTAGGTCTTGGCTCTCTAGGAAACAGAACCCATCTTCTTCGTACTCATACTCTTCCGCTTATCCGGGACTGGGTCGCAGGGGCAGCAGACTCAGTAGACATCCAGATGTCCCTCTCCCCAGACACCTCCTCCAGCTCCTCCAGGGGGAGCCCAAGGCGTTTCCAGGCCAGCCGAGAGACATAGTCCCTCCAGCGTGTCCTGGGTCGTCCCCCGGGCCTCCTTCCAGTGGGACGTGCCTGGAACACCTCCCGAGGAAGGCGTCAAGGAGGCATCCGGTATAGATGCCCGAGCCACCTCAACTGGCTCCTCTCGATGTGGAGGAGCACCAGCTCTACTCCGAGCTCCTCCCGAATTTCAGCCGCTTGTATCCGGGATCTCGTTCTTTCGGTCATGACCCAAAGTTCATGGCCATAGGTGAGGGTAGGAATGTAGACCGACCGGTAAATCAAGAGGTTCGCTTTTCAGCTCAGCTCTCTGTTCACCACAACGGACTGGCACAGTGCCCCCATTACTGCGGCAGCCACATCGATCTGTCTGTCGATCTCCCGCTCTATTCTCCCCTCACTCGTGAACAAGACCCCGAGATACTTAAACTCCTCCACTTGAGGCAGGAACTCTCCTCAAACCTGAAGAGGATAAGCCACCCTTTTCCGGTCAAGAACCATGGCCTCGGAGTTGAAGGAGCTGATCTTCATCCCAACAGCTCCACATTCGGCTGCGAACCGCCACAGTGCATGCTGTAGGTCTTGGCTAGAGGGGGCCAGCAGGAACACGTCATCTGCAAAAAGAAGAGACGAAATCCACTGGTCCCCAAACCAGACCGACTTAGTGCCGGCAATGTGGACTAAATTCCTGCTCCACTTATACAGAGGATGGCCACTAATAAAGGGTCCCCGACTCCGTACTCCTGCAGCACCCCCCACAGGGACACAGGCAAGGGACACAGTCAAAAGCCTTCTCCAGGTCTACAAAACACAAGTGGACCAGTTGGGCAAACTCCCATGAACCTTCGAGTACAACAAAACAATATGGAATGGACCCTATATAGGTCCTTCTCAAAAAATTAGCATATTGTGATAAAGTTCATTATTTTCTATAATGTCATGATGAAAATTTAACATTCATATATTTTAGATTCATTGCACACTAACTGAAATATTTCAGGTCTTTTATTGTCTTAATACGGATGATTTTGGCATACAGCTCATGAAAACCCAAAATTCCTATCTCACAAAATTAGCATATTATTAAAAGGGTCTCTAAACGAGCTATGAACCTAATCATCTGAATCAACGAGTTAACTCTAAACACCTGCAAAAGATTCCTGAGGCCTTTAAAACTCCCAGCCTGGTTCATCACTCAAAACCCCAATCATGGGTAAGACTGCCGACCTGACTGCTGTCCAGAAGGCCACTATTGACACCCTCAAGCAAGAGGGTAAGACACAGAAAGAAATTTCTGAACGAATAGGCTGTTCCCAGAGTGCTGTATCAAGGCACCTCAGTGGGAAGTCTGTGGGAAGGAAAAAGTGTGGCAGAAAACGCTGCACAACGAGAAGAGGTGACCGTACCCTGAGGAAGATTGTGGAGAAGGGCCGATTCCAGACCTTGGGGGACCTGCAGAAGCAGTGGACTGAGTCTGGAGTAGAAACATCCAGAGCCACCGTGCACAGGCGTGTGCAGGAAATGGGCTACAGGTGCCGCATTCCCCAGACCTGGGCTACAGAGAAGCAGCACTGGACTGTTGCTCAGTGGTCCAAAGTACTTTTTTCGGATGAAAGCAAATTCTGCATGTCATTCGGAAATCAATGTGCCAGAGTCTGGAGGAAGACTGGGGAGAAGGAAATGCCAAAATGCCAGAAGTCCAGTGTCAAGTACCCACAGTCAGTGATGGTCTGGGGTGCCGTGTCAGCTGCTGGTGTTGGTCCACTGTGTTTTATCAAGGGCAGGGTCAATGCAGCTAGCTATCAGGAGATTTTGGAGCACTTCATGCTTCCATCTGCTGAAAAGCTTTATGGAGATGAAGATTTCATTTTTCAGCACGACCTGGCACCTGCTCACAGTGCCAAAACCACTGGTAAATGGTTTACTGACCATGGTATCACTGTGCTCAATTGGCTTGCCAACTCTCCTGACCTGAACCCCATAGAGAATCTGTGGGATATTGTGAAGAGAACGTTGAGAGACTCAAGACCCAACACTCTGGATGAGCTAAAGGCCGCTATCGAAGCATCCTGGGCCTCCATAAAACCTCAGCAGTGCCACAGGCTGATTGCCTCCATGCCACGCCGCATTGAAGCAGTCATTTCTGCCAAAGGATTCCCGACCAAGTATTGAGTGCATAACTGTACATGATTATTTGAAGGTTGATGTTGTTTGTATTAAAAACACTCTTCTTTTATTGGTCGGATGAAATATGCTAATTTTGTGAGATAGGAATTTTGGGTTTTCATGAGCTGTATGCCAAAATAATCCATATTAAGACAATAAAAGACCTGAAATATTTCAGTTAGTGTGCAATGAATCTAAAATATATGAATGTTAAATTTTCATCATTACATTATAGAAAATAATGAACTTTATCACAATATGCTAATTTTTTGAGAAGGACCTGTATTTCCTATACTTCAAACTGAAAGTGTTTAATAATGGGTTTATTATTATGGGTGAGACCATTTTAAATAATGTTTACTGTTAAAATCCTAAATTGTTCATGTGTTTGCAATTAACCAATTACACAAGAATAGTTTAAATGGTTCATTTAAAGTAATATTACAAGGATTTGACCATGTTTCAAATAGTCCTACTTTCGCTGACTACTCCAGTCTCATACTTATTCAATCCCCTGAATAGATTTCTTTATTAGAGCACACATTAGCAGTGGAGTCGGGTGTGATTAAGATAGAAGAGATCATTGGCCTCCAGCAGGAAATCCCAAGAGTTCTACTGGAGGCCTTTGCCCATGAGAAGCTGGCTTAGATTCCTCAGGATTGCTGCCAAAACCTAGTGTATGGCTGTGATTCATGTCATGCAGGTCATAACATCAAAAGGATGCTCCACTAGTACTAAAGATGCTTTTCATGAAGGAGGTGAATAAGAGTGAGACTGCAGTTTTCTTTAAAAGTGGCATTTTATTTTGGAGAAACCATTATAACCATGCGATATTAGTTGCATTTAACTATTTAAATTTATCTTGATTGATTTATTCATTACAAACAGCTGCTAGTTTGTTTATGTTGCTGATATTCCTAATTGCAGTAGGGGTTGAATATTTTTAGGTGCAATTGTTTTATGACTAATGTCATAGGCCTGTGGAGCTATTTATAGAAGGCTTTCTGTTGACACACATTGATTGTGCCTGTTTCATCGGTGTTTTCATGCCTATAGAGGCATTTCATTGTCTTAGCCTAACATAAAAAGAACAGAACTACTTTGCACCACTTTCCGCATTATCATGTTTGGATTGTGACCTCAGGCATTGGTTTTAATCTGAGCGACCCTCAACAGCCTGGACCGACTCTACTGGGAAACCAAAACAGCTTGGTTTTTCTCTGAAACAGAATTATTTCTTCTTAACAGCATATCTGCCATGTTTCAATGGCATATGCATAAGTTAAAAATGCTCCAGTACTGCCTTTCCCACACATTTAACACTCTCATATACACAATCTGATCACCAGATATGCCACCAAATATTTTTTGGACATGTCAACAATGCCATTGCATGAGCTCTGCAACTCTCACATGTTACATATACTGCACCAGTGACCCAGTAATAACAGATCTTAACCTGCACTGATTATGTTTCACGTGAAATTGGCATGCAGGAGGCTTGACCGGATGATCTGTTTTTTGAGTAGTCATCTGACCACTTGGTGACACTTATAGAGCATTGAAGAGCATTTCCTGGTGGTCAGTTTATCATTAAATATGAAAGGAAATGAAACTAGACAGGGACTTCATGGCAAAAGTTACATACCCAATCCTGATGCAGCAGAACACCGTGAATACTAGACCCTCAAACCCATTATGCTTGTGATATTCAAAACCCGTAGTGCATAAAAACTGACACAGATAGTTAAACAAAGGGAAAGGATTTGATGTAACTTAATGTATCACATGTTTAGACCCACGTGACACTTGTTTTTTAATACACCAACATACATGGGGAAACCATGTGACAGCAACTGTGGTGCAGAAACTGGTGAGTAAAGCATAAACATATTTAAAATAAATGATTTTACTCTGTGGTGAGCATTTATTCCAGTAGGCTGATGTGCTCTGACATAACTTGCCAAAATACCTGTCAGTGGTACAGGTCTTCTTAAGTTTTCTAGATGTGTAACAAGCTGTGAACAATTCAGGGGCATAATTTCCCTGTATGCAGGGGTATTAGTGACACCACTCGAAGCTGAGTCAGAATGAAGGAGTCATCTGTGACTCGTTTTCATCCATCTTTTAAAGTCAGCATGGCCGGTGATCACATAATGGTCCCTGCTGAGAACAACAGGGTACATCTGTTGACTGCTCTCCTTCCCTCTGTACAGACTTCCTCCCTGCTGTGCTCAGATGTAGCTCTTTGTGTTGCAGCGTGACTGAGCTCTCAGAAGTGTTTGAGTAAAGCAGGAGCTTTCATCTTTGAAGGATAATGGGGTCAGGGAGGTAGAGACGAAATACGGTTGTTGCGACACCAGCAGGTGTGTGGACAAAATAAGAATTTGTCCTGAACATATTATCATAGACATTGTGCACCGTCATAAAAAATAATGCAAATTTGATCTTGCAAATATCTTACAAAGCTTGTAAAACAGCTTTGCTCCTGTTTGTTATGTTAAATTCAAAGGAAAGCATTGATTCTTATGGCCAATATAACAATGTGCTTGGATGTGCACTCACTGGCAGAACAGTTGTACCTCTAGGTATCTACTGCCAAGAAGAGATTCTAGACATTCAGAGCAGGGAAATATGTGGAGAAAGAAGAAATTCGACCTTCAATCTAATCTTGAACCAAATCCATGCATAAAAAACTAATTGTTCTTAACACTGATAGCTTCTATTTATAATCACAGCATTTTTGGCTTTGGTGTTGACTGCCTGCTTTGCTTCAGCTTTGGTGCAGAACACACGCTGGGACTCAAAACTCGTGATAGCCACGACAAGGACCAAGGCCTCTGTACATGGGTCGCACTTAACAATTGCACCCTCGCCACAACCAGAGCACTGATATTTAGACCCGCTGCAGCTTTAAGGCTGTCTCTTATCATGTTTGGACCACAAAAATACAGGCTGAATAATATTGATTTAGTCTCTATTGAAAGGCGCCTTATTTCTCTACTGTCAATTCTGCTATCCAGACACACAACGCTCCACTTCCAGGGCCTTATCATCATGCAACATTTTAGCTTGTTTAGTTTATTTTTTTTTTACTGTCAATTTACCAGTTACTATGTATCAGGTTATTGCAGACGTAGGCACAACAGGTTGAGTGCTGTTTTGTGCTCCGGGTTTTCTGTCTTCTACTGGAGGAGTTCTTGAGACATAACCTAGCTGAGATTGAGTAACCTCACATGGATTTTGCAAAGGATCACAAACCTAATTGGGTTATGAGCACATATTTCTATATCTTTTTAACAATTCTTTACAATAAAATGTTTGTGATTACAATTGCAGTGTGGCCTGAGTGGGTAACTAGACTGTATTTATTCAGAAAAAAAGTTAAACCAGAGTTTGCAAATAGATGACCTGAAAACTTGCCCATGTGGCACAAATTCTGAATGGCTAAAGAGATTATATTAAACTATGGCAACATAATCCTAACAGCTTGAAAATCTTTGCTTTTGCCTTTTTTTAGTTTTATAGACAGAATAAACCAACCATAGCATCTGTTTGTATGTAGATTCCAACCTTAGAAATGATTTATTAAAGTTTATCAAACAAAAGGAGAAAAAAAAAACATTACAAAAATAATTTTACCTTGAAGTTTAATGTTGAATCACATTTTTTATGGTAACCCGTTACTTACTTCATGGCACTCAATTCAGGTAGTGGCTAAAATATCCATCCATCCAGACTAAAGAGTGGGACACACAAATAAGAAGTCCAGGAAGAAAGCTTGTTGGAAAGCTTGTTCATCTGCCTTTCAACGATGCTCCATTTGAAAGGAAATTGCATTTGTGTCCATAAACACAATTCTTGAAGTTATAACATACAAAAAAGTCCAAGTACAGGTCTCTGCAGAACATCGAGGAGTGTTCCTCTATATGAGTCCACAAGTGGACCAGTTAATGAAACGTGATTTGTCAGAATCAGACTCAGGAAAGTCAGCAAATAGATTAAACTTGTTTATGACTCAAATATAAATATACTACCATTTATTTAAGATATGTTTGGCTTATTATATCATGTTTGCTATTTGACGGGAATTTCGTTGCATTTCTAAAATGCCAAAAAACGACATTTCAGAAAATATCGCAATCAAATGCACAATATTAATTTTTATCTTAATAAAATACACTGGAAGACATGAAAATCAGATTTTTAACTGGTGGAGAACGGTGTCCCATCATCATCCCTTTTCTACACAGAGCCTATTATTATTATTATTATTATTATTATTATTATTATTATTACATCCTACCTACCCCTACAATAGTACTATTCGGGCAAAAAATAGGAGCGATGGGTGAAATAGGATTAAGACTGACTCCAAGAGGTAGTGCCAAACAGTATTTCAGCTGTTTTTCTTTTGCTTTATTTTCCATGATGATACAGCATAGCGAGAAATGAGAATTCCCAGTAGCAGTTCCCATTTTTAGGGAAGCCAAGTGTAACCTGAGCAGCCGGGGTTCTGTGCCCTCCTTCCTCCCTCTCTGAGCTCGGTGCCGGGGCGGGCAGCGGAGGCAGGAAGGAGGAGGATGGAGATCCCGGAGCAGAAATAACTCCTTTCTTATCGACTTGAAGAGTCTCAGACAAACACTGGAGCATTATTGGCACACAGACGATGATGTAAGTATAAAAACGAAGGGTTTCTCATCGGGGAGGTGCGGAATTTGTGGCTATTTTCGGGTGGTTCATCGGCTGCCGTCGATGCTGAGCTGGCCGTTTGCTGGTGCTCGTCGTGGAGGTAACGTTACGACGCCACACTAATAATTATATCCCCGTTTGACGATGTACCGCCTGTTGTCTGCGACACTTTTAGCTGTACATATAAAAACCCTCACTGTCAGGTTAGGTTAGGCGCTTCCTCCATCAACAGCTCGCTGTGACACACTTCTCATAAGCTGCCATGATATATAACCGCTGTCCAGCATATAGCCGCATCCCAGGCCCTGATGCTATTATCTATACCAAAAATGAAGTTGGATAATTACAAAGACGCTTTAAGCTCTTTTATATTTAACAGATGTACACATTTGCTTACTGACCCGGTCGTTTCTTGACTCACGAAGGTAGCAACGAACGTGTCAACGTAGTGGCCCGGAAAATAGACGGAGCCCACGCACCGCTCCGTTATGTGGCCGTGCGGCTTTGTTTTCATACGAAGCGAGCCAACTGCTAATGCTGGTACACGAAAGGAGGACGCCATGTACAGAAATATGCTGCTTGTAGTATTTAATAGGAATTGTATTACAGCTATAGATGCATACCTGGTGTGTTTTTGCTATATTAAGCTAGTTCTGCTATGAATGGAAGTCCGGCTAATTTTGTTAGTAAACCAGCTTTAGTCACTGCCTAAAGTAAAAACTGTCTGAACACTGGCAGGAAAAGGAAGACCTCAGTTTCTTGTGTAATCTCAACAGCGGCAACAAAGTATGTCAAAGTATAATAAGTATAAAGTGCCACTTTAACACCACTTGATAATTAGCTATTAGCTAATGAATAGATATTTACAAGTGCTAAAAAGATGCCAACTTGTTTTATTCTATGTCAACAAAATGTATTTTTTCCTCCTGAGACCCAGAAGAAAAGTAACTTGGTATTTAGATTTTTTTTGATAGTTTAAGTATTAAGGTTGAAAGAAACATATTGCAACCATTTTTTTTTTCATTATTGTTATTTATTTAGATTTTATCAAACGTCTCTTACACTGGACATTGGGTCTTGCATGGTTAAAAAAAAGTTTTCTTCACTTAATGAGCATTTAAAACTGATAAATTCCATTTACTAAATACTTAAAACAGATCAATCTTTTTTTTAAGTTCATAAACATTCAGAACATTTGAGTGAATGGCATTAAGAAGTGCTTATAATACCAATTAGACAAAAAATCAGCACCGTGATAAATGTACTGCCTCTAACATCTTTGTCAAACGGAGAGACCCATATTTTTTATGTGATCTTTGGGTGGGGGTTCAACATGCCTTCTCTTAGTATTGTACTTTTCATCTTGAATGTACTCTTCATCTTCATGGCTCCTCTCATCATCATCACTGGCCACCTTGCCAGCCTGCTGACCTAGACTACCCTGTACCAGAGCAATCAGTTCTTCAGCCAGACGCAACTTGAAGTCAAAATACTGTAGCTTCTTCCTCTCTGGTTTCCCAAACACCTGGTGGTCTGACCTGCACTCAATCCAGCTGTTTGTGGCTGCCGATCAAAAACGTGATAGTATGAATAGTCAGTAGTTTAGTGTGGCTTGACTTTGGGTAAAAGCTGATTATGCGATCACAGAAATCAACCCCACCCATATTTTGTAGTACTCCGCCACAAAAGCAGGTCTGGGTACAATAATGCGGCACCTCTCTTCTGCTGACCCTCCCCTTCAGGTATCCTGGGGCTCTATTCAATAGCCACTTGAAGGCATCAGAACCACCTTATTGTCCTGCCACTTTCTCATTACAACCTCTAATGGTTTGTGGACAACCATTTCAGATGTGCCTCTGCTTTGTTCTTGTAACGTTTTAGTTACTTTTTATTGAGGTCTCACCTTCCAGAGGACATCGTTCTTTTTCCTCCTCCTCAGAGACATCAAGGTCAT
Organism: Girardinichthys multiradiatus; assembly: GCF_021462225.1. NCBI lineage: Eukaryota > Metazoa > Chordata > Actinopteri > Cyprinodontiformes > Goodeidae > Girardinichthys > Girardinichthys multiradiatus. Next base: position 31,849,029 of record NC_061807.1, read on the forward strand.
TAGTGACTTTGATGGTCTGCCTAATCTTGAAGAATCTGTTACGAGACTAGCTATAACAGGGACCCTTGTCTTTGCTGCCCAGTACATGTGGATCCTGGGATATCTGAGACATGTTTTCAAAAATGCTGTTATTTCTGTATTGTTTGAAGTCATCATTCGGCTTCTAGTCTTGATGATTGTGCCTAGTGCTTTTCTGCAAGGCATTCTCCTCCAGAACAGGGCTGAAACTAAGTTGATGAAAAAAGGAGATGTATAATTTAACATAATGCAATATATTATATAATTGCTATTACAAAGTTTTAGATTGTCTCTGTGTTCTCTATTAAAAAAAAGATCAGACTTTCCTTTGCAGAAACTATTTCCAATAAATTCCACGACCCTAGCTTATACATTGCTTTTCATCCATATTGGTTGGCGGATCTCTTCACTTTGGTCCTGTTCAGGCTCCTCTGAACCTTCACCTTTCTGCTCTACTGGCCCTCCTCATCGTCATCTCCTGACAGTTCTCTTTGAGATCATCTCTGCCTCACTCAGCACTCTGTTCCCTGAAGCATGAAAAGTAGTTAAAATAGTCTTTAGCAAGTCCCGCTGTCCCCTACAGATGACGCTGGATAAAACTTGTGTTTTGACAGGCTCAACATTATTGTACATTTCTCAAATTTCACTAAATGATGGTGAAGACTTTCATCTTGAAGAGGAAATGTAATGTTTAGCAACAGACATGAGTTTTGAAAGAAATTGACCACTTACTACCTCTGCTGCCATAAAATGTGGATGCAGGGATTTCCACCATTTTAAAAAGGGAAGTCATGTGGTCTGTTAGCCACACCCCCACAACTGTGGCATCAGTAGAAAGCCCAGGATGTCCTCTTTACAGCACAGTGGGACTAACATAGGTTGCAAATGTGATGTTTAAATTGGAGGGCTGAAAATCATGTCCCCCACAGAGGACAAAAATGAATTGATGGGTCTCAGGAGGATATAGACAATCAAGATTTCTGTCCAGTCTTGCAAAGTATGGAAACCAATTTGATCATTTTTCCAAGTTTGGACCCTTCTGGGGAAAGAAAAGTTACGTTAAGCATGGAAAAATAAAAATTTCTAAGACATTAAGACATTTTTATTTGGATTATTAATAGATGTCCCTTATCTCCAATTTGCCACATCACAACTTGTACACCCAATCAAAAATCATAACTGTTAGTCTCATCGCTGTTTCAGGCCCTCGGCTTAGCTTGTCAGTCTTCTACATACAGTATGTAGTTTTTTTTGTTTAGACTGACAGCTGAACATGCAGAATAGTTGAAAACAACAACGTGATAGCTATTGCATTTATCAGCCGCTTTTTAGTGATAATGATGGGGAGTTGCTTGTTTTGTCTTTACTTAAGTGGTTCTTAAATGAACTGTTTAAAGATGCATTGCTCTTCACAGTTACTATTACCCTCAGCAAATATGTATAAAAAACCCATAAAATAAATGAATCTTTTATTGCAATAACATCATCTCAGAAATTTAGAACAATCCAACATTTTATTTGGCTACATCTATCTAATAGAGGGAAAATAATTGGTTTAAGAAATGTTTGTTTTTACTAAAATCACTGGTGCCTTACTTATTGGTGAGCGAGTCCACCTGAAATGTCTTGCTGTTTTTAGAGTTCATGATGTCCTGCACCCTAACAATGTTCCCAGGGCCTTTCAGAGAGAAACAAGCCCACAGCAACAGAGATCTGCCCTGTACTTAACAATTAGCTAGGTACTGTTGCACATATTCACTGAACCCACCTGAGTGTTTGTCGTATAAAAGCTCAGTTTAGTCTCTTCTGACCAAAGCACCCTCCACATGTTTACATTTGTCATGGCAGGACATATGAGGCTTTTTTCCTCACATGCCTCGTAAACCACTGGTTGGCGTGTACAGATAGATAGCATCTAATGGAGAACCGGTGACCTCTAGATCTCTAAGCATCTATTTTATTGCAGCCATTTCCTGACTGATCAATAAACACATCCGGATAACTTCAATGCTGTGTTCTCTAGTCTTACCAACTTGGAATAGTGGAAATTGCCTCTTTGTTACATAATATTTATACCCCAGGGAAACAAGAACATATGGATTAGTAATTAAAGGTCCCCCCCCAGACATCCTCAACAGTTTAAATAGAAAAGTGTAAGAATGAAGTTTCCTTCACTTTTATTTTATCAGAATTATATGGCTGCCAAATCAGTGCAAACTCTGAGATTTCTATAAAATGAAATTATTATTTCTTAATCTGGAGTTTTCCTTTCTACACTTTTCAGATTGAAGGCTGGATTTTGCTACGGCAGTAAAAGATGGCTTTATTTTAAGACTTTTTACAGATCTTTACCAGGGTGCCAATAATTCTGTACATTATTTTATGGTCTCTGTTTAACACATGCCAATCACTTTTTCACTACAGTGAGATGTTTCACATCACACGGCTGAATACCAAATCGCCTTCCTCTACCAAGAGATAGCCAGCCTGCAGGAGGGAGCCCCCTGGAGGAATGACATGGTATCTTCCCCCTTCGAGCGACGCACCAACAGTTTAAAAAAAATGTACTGGATCAGTGGATACATTTTTCTAGCCCTGGCGCCTCTTATCGCCTTTCGCTCTGCCGGGGCGTTCTCAGTGGACGCGCATGGAAACCGCACAGAGAACAGCAACGTGACTGGCGGCGGCGGCTTCATCCCAGTCGTGTTCACGAAAGTGAGCCAGATAATTGCCAGAGAGGGGAGCTGTGCGCTGATTGATTGCAACGTCACCGGAGAGCCGTTCCCCAGCATCGAGTGGTTCAACTCCCATGGAGAGCGCCTGGACACGCAGACAAGCGGTGAGGAAGACTTGCTGTTACTTTAAACCTGGTTTCCTCTCATCAAAATTTCTTTATAAGTTGGTTGTTGTTACACCAACGATTTTTATTTACTTTATGACCATAAGCCACTGTCTGAGACACACTGCAGTCAATGCCATAATCAGAGGAAGTGTTCAGGATTTAGAAACAAACATTTCAGCTCTGGACATTATGCAGTAAAGTAAGAGCAGCACTCCAGATTCTTAATGACAGTTTGAATAATATTAAGCTTTATTTAATAACAGGGTTCCTACACATTTTTTAAAAGTCTGGAATCTCATTTTAGTATTTTCTTGGGTCTTAACCAGTATAGAGAAGAAAAATTAAATATTTGTATTTCAAGACTTTATTGCCTGTCCTGTTTATAAGAAGACAAAAATGGTAAGTTTTATGAGCAAGTTGCTCCATAATTATTATTATTATTATTTCATGTAAAAGACACACAAAGTGACTATAAGCAGAACCACACCAAGAAATCTGTTCCCACCGCAATCGGTCGGGTTTCATCTTGGACCTCAAAACTCCAGTCTTTCTCAGTCAGTACACCTTGCTAAATCTCTACCAGGCGGCGCTGTTAGCAACACTCTTTGGTGTGGATGTTGTTACCAAAGAAGGAAAACTCAAACCTTTCTATTTTCAGAATAGTGAAATGCTTTAAATGAACTCAGGGGAAGCATAGAGACGTAAGAGGCGAATTAAAAGGGAACTGCTGACATTTTGTTTTAGTTCCTTCAGGCTGTGAGAGAGAGCAACATTTTAAGCAGATAACAGGAAGGCTGTGCTGGATCTGGAAATATTGGCAGCTTTTCAAAAATCTCACAGTTAAGATAACGGTCTACATTAATATAGCAGTGCTAACCACAGTGATTGCTAACCCCAGGAATAATGAAAGCATTTCTGAAAATATTAGTCAAACTTGTTTTTCAGCAACTGGTCTCTCTCTCACACACGCAGTGTGACATCACCGCTGCTTGTGATATAAATAATTCAAGAGTGATCATGACAGAAAGGCTAGAAAAAGATCAAATAAATACTATTCTTATATTATTGTTGGTGAATGTGTAGTGAACCTTCATGTATAAACGTTTAATTGCCTGAACATTGCCAGAAAAGTCAGAAAGTCTTAAGTATTAGAGAATAATATAGGAACCCTATATTATGTTGGTCATGGTGTGTGAAAGAATAATGTTTTCTTTTTAATAGTAACCCACTTACTGTAAATACCCAGCTTGAAGAAGCAAACTTTCCTCAGAAGATCCAGAGGTAAAAGATAAAAGTCCTGTCAGGCAGCTCCGAGTTGTTTATTTATGACTTAACACAACGAGAGACACTCAGAAGGTCAGATGTTCTAGAACGTGGCTACATTTAAGAGTGGTCACCCATCAGCTATGGAAAACACAGCTAGATATGCTGACTGGGACGAAGGGATTCATGGAAAGTGGGGATTTTAGTCAAAGTTCCTGCATCATCTGGCACATTTCCATATTGATTCCTGATCTATATCGAACAGAATGTTTTGCCTTCAAAGTTCCTATTTCATTTATTAAACATTTTCTTTCATTCGACAGAGAGGCTTTTTTTGTTTCAGTGTGGAAGGAAGAGAGTTGACGTTATGTGGATGGTTTCCCTGCGCCAGCCTGTTGTAACCTGCCATCAGACGCATGAAGGAGGAGGCAGAGTCATTATTATTATTGTTATTATGACCCAAATATTCAGAACTGCAGGTGTACGTTGAGAGCTTCCTCCTCTGGGTTACACACAGAAATACAACAAAGAGGCTTCTCTTTCCCTGCTCTGCTGGTCACAGATGGTGTTTCTTCTTTAAGGGTTAGTGCTGCTTGTCTTTTACTCGGGGGACTTTCTCTGACCGTGCGTGATTCTTCCTATAACCTTTCTGGTGGCGTCTGGCAGAACATCAGTGGTGTCATGATAAGCGGTTAGCCGGCTGCATCTCCTGAAGGATCAATCATCTCCTCCCGAGGATACCAGTCAAGTGAGGTTAATGGTGACAGTGGAGCAGAAGGTCTCAGATGGGTTTGAAAGAAGCCCTCTATGATATTTGTCCTACTGTACTCACACACAGTTGGATACTGTGTGTGAGTAGGGAGGAGATGATGCATCATTTCAGAAATGCTGCATGTGGGATGAATTCTGCCCACAGTCATTTTTCAAGCGAAACCAGAACATTATTAGTATTGTAGAAATCAAATCCCCCGACAGACACTTGCGTTATTGAAGAAGTGGAGGTTTGTGCTTAGCAGCAGATTAGTTTTGCTTGCACAGTTACTGGATTCAACTATTTGCTTGTGTCTGAAGATTACCAGAACCTCCTGTCAACTCCTCGCTAAAATCTCCATCATTAAACAGTTGAAGAAATGAAGAGCGGTTTCTGTTCGGTTAGGAGAGCTTCAGTGTACCGGCTGTTTGTAGCTTTAACATCTAACAGAGAGAAAGAGAGAGTGGTATTGATCTTGTCATCCAGCTCCCCAGTAGAAAACACTGATCCTCTGAACACAGCAGCGTTCACATTCTGATTATCAGTAAAAAACAAGCAATTCATTGACTCGATGGGCAGCAATCCAGAACAAAAACAAACAACCAGGCAGCGCTCTGCAAGTCTGATATGTTTGAGACTTTTTAAATACTCGTTTGAGCAACTGGGCCACAATAACATAACAGCTCCACAGTACGTTGTGTAACTAAATAACTAAATATGTAGTGTTAATCTCTTTCTTAACAAACACTAATCTGAAATGTGTGGTGTGCATGGACCTATAATTTGGATTTATCAGAACAACAATGAATTCCAATTAAGGATGTTTAAAAAAAACAATCTGGCTGTATTGTAGGAATTGTTATTTTTACAATTTTTCTCCACTGCTGGTTCCATCAAGACCATCAATAACTATCAATAAATTCTATCATATGATAAAATGCACTTACTGTCTGCAGTTTAGTGATAAGAATGTAACTGGTGTCCTTAAGAAGCCTAAATGGGTTCGTTTTTTTATGAGAGCAGTATTTGTGGGAGCCATACAGTTACCTAAATAACTGGAAAGAAGTTATGAATACTTTTTATTTTTATTACAATAAATTCCAGAAAATATTGTGATAAAACTTTAAGTCCATATCACCCACCCCTATTCAGAAGTCCTATAAATAGAGTCCATCTGTGTGAAATCAGAGGGTTGTTAGGGGACATTGGTGGACAAACCGCACCATGAAGAAGAAGGAACGCAGCTGACAGCGCAGTGATAAAGATTTGAAGGAGCGTTAGACTATAAAACAATATCCCAAACTTTGAACATCTGACAGAGATCTGTTCTACGCATCATCTGAAGATGGAAAGACTATGGCACAACTGCAAACCTACCAAGACATGGATGTCTACCCAAACTGACAGGCTTGAGCAGCTAAGAGGCCCATGATAACTTTGGAGGAGCTGCAGAGATCCACAGCTAAGGTGGGAAAGTCTGTCGACAGAACAACTAGTAGGAGTTTAAAAAACTGGCCTTTATAGGAGATTGGTAAGAAGACAGCAATTATTTAACGAAATTCATAAAAAGTACAGTTTGGTAAAGAATATAGAAATGGTTTAGATCAAAGCACGCCCATTTGTTAGAATAACCTGGTCAAAGTCCGGACTTGAAAATTGATGTTAACAGACTCCCTCCATCCAGTCTGACTGAGCTATGATTATTTTAATGGAAGAAAGAATGGGCAAAATATTCAACCTTCAGGTGTGCACAGCTGGTAGACACTGAACCCAAAAGACCTGTGGCTCTAAGTGCAGCAAAAGGTGGTTCTACAAAGGATTGAATACAAATTTGCTACACTCTGTAAAACATTTTTCATACCCATGAATCGTTTAAAAAATATGCACTACTTTGTGTGAAGTTGTAATTTTAAGAAAATGTGTAAAAGGTTCAGTAGTTTTTCAAGACCCTGAATACCCAGAATATTCCAACGTTGACTGCATAGTCCAGTGTTTCAAGGTGAAACATTACGCTGCGTTTAAATATTCACAACATGGCTTCTCCTCTTCACTGCTGGTCTCTAACCCAGAATCTACATGGGTTTTTATCTGATAATAAACCATCACGAACCATATTTAAAGCAAGGGCTGCTGCTTTATGGATAGATTAAAGATATTCACTTCTTTTCTGTAAACATTATTGTTTTTAGAAACGCATATACAGGTTTAATGAGTTGTTGTTGGATCTTTCAGACTACATGCAGCATCAGAAGTGAGCAGTTGCAGTAAGTTCTTCATGATATCTGCACTGGTCAGCAGTGAGGCAGATGCATTATGAGGATTTATATTTTGGCCACAGAATCAGTCAGTTTATCAGCAAATCTGCCATTCAGCAGGTCACAGTGCCTCAAACAAACAGGAATTCACCCGTAGGAGCTCAAAAAGCCACCTTTTCTGTTCTGTGTGTCTGCAGGAGGGAAGTGGTGGCTGCTGGACGACGGGGTCCTCAACATCACCAGTATTGAGTTTTCAGACCGAGGCAAATACACCTGCATGGCCACCAACGTCCACGGCAGCTCCAACGGTACTGTGACCCTGCGTGTGGTCTTCACCAACGGCGACATGGGCGTATACTACATGGTGGTGTGTCTGGTCACCTTCACCATCATCATGATCATGAATGTCACACGCCTCTGTATGATGAGCAGCCACCTGAAGAAGACAGAGAAAGCCATCAACGAGTTCTTCCGCACCGAGGGCGCCGAGAAGCTGCAGAAGGCCTTCGAGATCGCCAAGAGGATCCCCATCATCACCTCGGCCAAGACGCTGGAGCTGGCCAAGGTGACCCAGTTCAAGACCATGGAGTTCGCTCGGTACATCGAGGAGCTGGCCCGCAGCATCCCGCTGCCGCCGCTCATCATGAACTGCCGCACCTTCATGGAGGAGATCCTGGAAGTGGTGGGGGTGGAGGAGATGAGGCACACCTTCGTCCGGCACGCTCCGGAGTGGCGGCGTGACGCGCAGGGCTGGATCCCCTCCATCGGGGTGAGGGACGTCTTCACTATCCTGCAGGTGAGGGAGAGAGAGCGTAGCGAGTCCCCTGCCGCCGACTCGGACAACTCCTCCGTTCACGATCAGCCGCAGCAGATCGCGATCCAGGCGTCAGTGCACCCTCCCCTCGACGATGGAGACTTCTGCGGCACGGAGGCTCCCCAGCAGCCCGAGACGTTGCCACCCTCCCCCTCTCCTCCTCCCTCCCCCTCTCCTCCTCCCTCCCCCTCTCCTCCTCCCTCCCCCTTTCCTCCTCCCTCCACTCCTCCCTCCCCCACGCAGCAGGCTCCTCACCCCGTCGAGGAGCAGCAGGAGGCTCCAGGAGACCAGGGCAGCACACAGGAAGTAGCTGAACCGAGGGTCAGCAAGACCCCTCCCTGTCAGGTGTTTTATGAAAGCCATGTGTGATTGGAATATGAGGACCGGTCCGACATCCTGCTATGCATTTCCACCTGAAGACTAAAGGTCCATTTCACACTGTATGGAAAAAAAAATCACATTTTTATCTCTGAAGTTCCTAAAACATTTCATCCAGGCGGGAGAAATCAGGCTTTTTAGACCCTTTTCACTCTGGATTTTCATGCTTGAATGTACATGAGGAGGTAGTAATATTAATAATGTAATAAACAGAGAAATGTATCAGGAGATGCCTTCTTATTTAAGGAGGAGCAAGGGGGATCTTTTTCAGTTTGTAGTTTCTTACATTGTTCGGATATTTATGTTTGACTCCAGAAATCTGCGCCATTGACTCGAGGATTCACATCCAGGGACCACCACAGCCGCTCTGCTTCACTACTGCTGCATGCTGGACTGGAAGAGCTTAATGGAGCGTTTGATTGTTCGTGCTTTCAGCACGCAGGTTTGTGTCCTGATTAGAGACACCTCTGGGTGGAGCTTGCTTTCTGTATATTCTTTATATTATAGAATATTATATTAATCCTCACTGTGCTGTGGTTTGAGTCCTCCAGTCTGTCTAGTTAAAGCAGGTAGCACTTTAAAATCTCCATTGTGTTTGTTTTTTCCTCCTCTCATTCAACGTTTTCGGTTTATAATCCACCTCCCCGCCTGATCTTAGCCTTGTCTTTCATCTGCTGAGATTTTGCTGTAAACGTGCATGTTGAAGTGTGTTTGACATCTAGTTCTGAGACTTAAATTGACTCTTTTTTTGTTCTCGGCTGAAGCTCCAGTCTGTGGTCGAGAAGAGCTGCCACGCTGTTCTGCTTTAACTGATGCTTTTCAGATGCCTCTCTTTTGGTTTTTGTAGTGGAATAAAATACAGATGCTGTGCTTTGACTTAAACTTAAAAGCAAGGTGTGTGTGTTTACTTTTTAATTCATGATGAAAACTGTATGCAGTCAGTTCTAGAAGTTTTACAAAGTTAAAAGGTTTTATGAGATCGTCACTGTTTTATGCATAAACATCATCATCCCTACCTGCTAATGGAGTTTCTGTTTTAGAGAAAAGTGCCTCTTAAATGCACCTGCCTGCCTTTTGCAGGGAAGATGATTTGAAAAACCCAGCTGATCTTTCCAGGATGTGCCTTGCTTCTTGGCCGCTGGAGACAGGCACTAGCCTCATCACAACTCTGCAGCGTTGTGGTGTAGATGATATTGAATCATGATGAAACAACTACTCAGGAAAGATTAACCTTTCAGACAATAAATGATCAGCTATGAGTATTAATATTTGTTGAGCAGCACAAAAAAACAAATTCTCTGAGAAAATTATTTTGGGTTACAAGTCTAGAATATCTATCATTGAAACACCCAAAGTACTACGGATTAAACTGATTTAATGTCACTCTTCTAGAAATACGTTAACAAAAATAGTCAGGTTATTATTTACCTGATCCAGCTAGCCAGAGATGAGCCAAATTGATCGATAAAGAAACAAAGTCAGAAGTTGAAAAATGTTGGGCTTCCACACATATTGAAAAATATCTGAATTAACAGTTTCAAAATATGTCAAATCATTTCCGATTCCTACATTTACTCTAAATGGCTTATATAAATTTCCATCTGCTGTCTTAGCTGCTGGTAAAGTTCAGGATGGTAAGCATGAATCATCAGTGACCAGACGTGTTTAATTATGGGGTTCATCTGCAGACAGGATCACACCGGCGCTCATCTGTACAACTTCAATATTTTCTCCTTTTAATTTAAAACAATATTTTCTTTACATATTCTCTGTTCTTAATGTACAATCAAACAATGTAATCATACATAAAATTCTTCAGAAGAATAATAATCACAACTATATTGACGCTACCCATAAATTATAAAATAAAGGAGAAAAACATTGGGTTCGGTATGAAATACAATGTTAGACAACACTATTGGTTGATGAAGATGATGCTCTGCTCCCTGCTGAACCGCAGGAAGACAGTCACCGCAATGCAGAGGTCCACAGCTACCCCTCACCCACCCACACCCACACCACTCAATCTACAGGTAATGTGCTCTCCATCTGAATCTCCCCCCTTCATAAGCTCCGTCTGAAATGTCAGATGTCTGAGGATAAAGAACGAAACAAAAGGAAGTGAAACCCGACCATCTTCATCAGAGGAACGTCTGCTGTGAGTAAGAACAGAAACCCGTTCAGATTTAGAAGAGCTGAAACCTAAACGGTGACGCTGTTTTCAGACGTTCAGCTGCTACTTTTACTCCAGTTTCTTTAGAGTTTGACTAGAGGATAATCACACTGAGCACCAGACTTAAGGGAACGGTTTCTGTTCAAATCCCGTTATTTTTGCCTAAACTGTATTAACAGAAACGGTTAAATCTCCAATTTTGTATGGACGTGCCAGAGTAAAATTATTTACATTACATACCCAAATTTAAACTAAGCAAAAACAAACTAGGGATAAATTCAGTTAGTAGAAAGAGCTAAAACAGCTCAAATGTTCCTGATTAAAGCGATGTTCCCAGATGGGAATGCAGTCAAGCTCTTATAGAGATTCATGACACCCAGAGGCATGTATTTGAAGCGTTTGTTTCCTGTGATTATTTTTGGTTGGTTGTTCAAAAACAATTTGTTTTTCATTAGCTGAAAGCCATAATTATCTAAATTAACTGAAAGACTGTCAGAAATACATCACACTTTGTGTAATGAATCAATAGAACTACTGGTATTATTTGAATTCACTTTTTGAGGATTTTCTTGAGATGCACTTGTATTTAATGCTAGAAGTAAAGAAGCATCATTTTCTCTTTTCTACTGTAACGTCAACCAACTGAGACTGATCACTTGGTGCCTCAAGCAGTCATTGATTAAGATGAGATCAATGTTCTGAATGTTCCTTTTGACCATAAGATGGAGAATAGATTTCATCTTTCAATTTTCATTTTATCATTCACTACACACTCGACCTGCTTTCATAATAAATGGACTGGGCTCACAAACAAATGGCTCAAAAATGAAAACATCCAAACGTTTTACTTTTCTCTCTTCATTCCTTTTGAACGAGAACATGTTTGTTCTTGAAATAAAGAACCAACTCGATCTCAGTTCCTCCCTCGGTGTTTTACTCACACACACCCAAGCATACAAAGGGAGACAGATATTAAAGCCAACTTTAGATTGATGTGCAGTTCCCATCGTAACCTGGCTGGAATGTGGAGGCGCTGCAGACACACTAACTCACACTTCACAGGTAAACGAGTTTTTTTGTTTCCGGAGGACGGACAGGTCAGAGGTGTGGATGTGTGTTTTGTTGAGGGGGGAGCGTGAGGTCACAGGAGCCTGGAGGTGTTGAGGTCCCTCATCTGTGGTTCATTCTGACCTTTCGACCCTAGTCCGACAATGATGCCCACCGCAGCATGAGCTGAAATAGATCAAGAGGGTAGGCACAGCAAAAGTGCAAACAGGTGTAACGTTACAGGTTGGAGCATGTTCGTGTGTGTTTAGAGACAGCATGCATGTAGGAGGTGTCTTGAGAGTGCAAAAGACTGACTGTGTAAAATGTGCCTTCAACATGTAACCTTTTTCTGTGTCCTCAGCAGCCAAACGGCAATATCAATGTCTTTATTGTCGTTCTTTCCCTCCTGATGGCCCATAAGTCTCTGGGGGCCACAGTGAGTCGTTCAGTGAGGCTCAGGACCCACAGAGCTCAACAGCAAATTAAATAAAAAACTAACAAAAGAAAGGGTCCGGATGTCAGAGATTGGAGCCATTCAGGAGGCACTCTTCTTCCTCCTCTTCTTCTTCATCCTCCTCCTCGCTACATCCTCCCCCTCCCCAGCCGTCCTGGAAGGAGTGGATCAGTTGAACATAATGGACTCTGGATCTTGATTTGCCATTTGAGCCATGTGACGAAGGATATCTTTTTTTGTGATAATACCAAGAAGCCGCCTGCAGGGGGAGACAGAGGGAACAGAAACACATTAACAGACTTGAGAATTTACTCCCGGTTTGCATCTAAAACAAAAGACAGAAAACATCGCGCTTTTGTTGGCCTTTACAATAGCAGCATATTTATTTGACTCTCTGTTGGTTTATTTGGATATGGTGTTAAAATCAGTGCCAACAAAACCACGAGTCCCAGAGGGCAAAAAGGTCAGAAGGAGGGGGGGAGTAACTGCAGGAAAGAGAGATGAAAGCAGGTCAGAAACAGCACCCGCTTCAGACTGAGGTTTCATTTCAGACAGACCTTTTCAGGTTTTCTGTCTAAAAACTCAAGCTGGACCCTACAGAGAGGAGACAGGAAGTACTGAACAGGAGGAGTTAGGAAAGCTGGAAACCAGTAGAAGCTACTATCTCAGGAGTCAGGCAACAGATCGGACTTTTATTAAATTTTGTTGGCTTTCCAACATCAACAGCCTTAACTATAGCAGCCAAAACCAATCTGTGGCAAGTTTGTCCATTTTTGATCCGAAACATGTGACTGATATAATGTTAACTTTATTTACAAGCTGCTTTAAGAAATGTTCCAGTTTATGACAACTTTTACCTTTGCAGTTTTTTGTTCATACATCAATACTGTCTCTAAAATGGATCAGAGAGGTCATCAATGGGAACAGTCACAGCACACCAACATTGCTTTCTCTCATTTAAATCACTGAATAATCGCCATGAGATATTCTACATTGTTTGCCACGAATGGCAAGTGATGACAGTTATATGTATTTTAGTCTGAAAGGTGCCATGGCAAAAAGTATTCACATTTTCCTCATTTTGTCATGTTTAAACTTCCATGTATTTTAATGGAGTTTCCACCAACCATGTTTCACCATGTCCACATTGAAACATGGTGGTGGCAGGATCATGCTGTAGGGAAGCTGGTCAGCGTAGATGGCTGAAGCTAAACGGATAGCAACCCTGAAAGAAAACCTGTTAGAGACTGCGGTAGACTTAAGACGGTGGCAAAGGTTCACCTTTCAGCAGGACGAACCTAAACATGCAACCAGAGCTGCGATTGAATAGTTTAGATCAAGGCATGTTCATGTGTTAGGATGGCCCAGTCAAAGTCCAGACCTAAATACAACTGAGAATCTGTGGAGTGACCTAATTGCTTTTTACAGATGCTTCCCATCCAATCTGACTGGGCGTCAGCTATCTTGCATAGAAAAATGCGCAAACGTTTCCAGTCAAAGGACTTAGCACAAATGCAAACCACACTTTTCAGTTTTTTATTTGTAAAAAAACCCCCAAAAAAACTAAAATCTATGTAGCATTTTCCTGTCACTTCACAATGATCCACTTTGGGCACAATATGAGGAAATGTTAAGAGGTACAGTGGTTGTGAATACTTTTTTAAGGCACTGTATGCACCAAACGTTTTCTTTGCACCTTAGGATAACTAATTTTTACAACTATTGCTCTGTGTTATCAGCGGTGGTCACAGCTAACCAAAAAGTTAGCTACACTAATCCATATTCCACTAACTAAAATATTAGCTTCACTTCTGCGAAACAGAAACGCTAACAGCTAACCGCTAGGACGAGCCCACCCAAACTGGGACTGAAGGTAGGCCCCCACCTCACTGTGTTCTGTCAGCACACACACTTGCTGTTGCTGCCCTACTCCCTGACCCAGTCAGAAAAAGGGAGCTGAGGGAGTAGCAGGTGGGTAACATAAGTCAATAGCGTGCTTAACAGACATAGCTACTGACTGAGATTTTACTGTAACTAATTATATGTGCTCTCTTTCAAACTGGCTCAGAGTTTATCTGTTCTTTCTTTCTAGATGAAACAACTAAAGGAGTTACATCCATTAACATTTACTTTTCCTTCCCATAGAAGTACTTCTGGATCAGTGCTTTTTTGTTCTTTTTGTGTCTCTGCTCTGTTCTCTCAAACCCCCAGTTGGTCGTGGCAGATGGCCGCTCACACTGAGCCTGGTTCTGCTGGAGGTTTCTTCCTGTTAAAAAGGAGTTTTTACTCTCCACTGTCGCTACATGCATGCTCAGTATGAGGGATTGCTGCAAAGTCAACGCCAGTGACTGTCCACTGTCTCTACATGCTCATCCAGGAGGAGGGAATGCTGCAAGTCACTGACTGGATGCAATCTGCTGGGTTTCCTTAGACAGAAAAACTTTTTATCCAATTTGAATAAATAACTGAATCTGACTGCACTGTTCAATGATTAGGATTAATTGGAATGTATGAACCTGACTTTGTGAAGTGCCTTGAGACAACATGTGTTGTGAATTGGCGCTATATAAATAAACTAAACTGAAAACTAATAAACTGAACAGATTCTTTGAGATATGCCCACAACAGAAAGGAACAAACGCGGGAATTATATTAGCAGACTTAAAGTCAATGAAACCTGATTTAGCGGCGCTAAACAGTACAATAGCAGACCCAAAGTTAGAAAAAAAACAAAAAACAATCCACTAAACAAAAGACTAGTTCCGCTATTAGCTGTGAGGAGATTAGTGGGACTGTGCCCACCACTGGTTATTATATTTATCTAAACAGAGAAAGCTATTAGGTTACAAAAACATGTAGGAACCAACAGCGCCATCTAAAGTTACAATATCAAAAATGCAACAGAATTCAGTGTACCCCCTGTTCTTTCCCATTTATGAGTCTTGTTTTTAATATTTCATTCAGTTTTTATGTTTCGTATATTAACAGCTTACGTCGCAGAGAACCTCCACTTCCTCTCATCAACGGACAACTTCAATCTCTTGTAAATGTATTACTTTACAATACCAGATAAAATACTGGTTGGATTCTATAATACTTATGCATGAAATAAAGGAAAAATCTGACTTTTTTGTAAAGACTTTAACTTTAGAGGATATTCAAGTTTCTTTAGAAAAGTTATCTCAGGCACAGCGAGGGTGGTGCAGGGGTTAAGTGTGCAACCCTTCACAGAGGTCTTAGTCCTCAACATAGACTGCCGTGGGTTCGAGTCCCAGGCTGTTGACATGTACTGCATGTAACCCTCCCATTTCATGTCTACTCACTTTTAAAAAATATAGGCCACTGGTGCCTAAAAAGAAATAAATATCTGAGATAAATAAATTAATTGAGATTTTTCTCTTGAATTTTACCCATACCCTCGCTCTGTGTATTCATTTACTGTGTTTTTGCGGGTGACAACAAAGGAGGAGAATAAATCTGAGCATATTTTATTATTCTGCCACAAAAATGTTTTGTTTATTTCAAACCATCTTAGCATTTCTTTTAAATTATTAACCTTTGCAACACATGTACAAAGTTTAAAGGTGCCAGAACCACACCAGGTTAATGTAGAAAGATCTATACAAACTGCAGCACTTCTGTGGTTTTTAGTGCAGATTTAAAACAAAAACAGACTGCGAGGTAATACATTTCCCCAGGTTTTGGTTGTTCTTTAAATGCACCTGAGAACTGTTGTTGTTAAAAATGCTGCGTGTTTGCATGCAGAAAGGACATGCTCCAAAGGTGCAAACACCGCAGAGGACTTATGTTTTGCCGAAATATCTGTTAGTGATATTTCAAACATGAAAAAATAAGAACAGGGTTATGATAAATTGGAACAATCTCTTTAGTGTGAATCATGAATATTTTAGCAGCTCTAAACAATTCTGACTCCTGCAACATAATTGTCCTCTTTATCTGTACTACTGATATATTTACCATGTGACACTTCACTAGAAGAGCAGTAAAGAGATTTCCTGCTGACTGGAGAGGCCCAGCTGAGCTGATTAATAACTTTCATGAGTTTCAACATTGAAACAATCTGAGTATTCTCTGATCTCAGGTCAGGTGAAGAGGAGTGTCTGAAGTGGAGCTAGGAGAGAGCAATGAGAAGCAGTCGGTGCTACCGAGCTGAAGCACTACAGCAAACAGTTTGTTTTAAACCCTAGAAGGGAAGAAGAGCAGAAGTGAAAATGTTACCCCAGGTCTGAGTTAGAGAAGCTAAGATGACATTTGGTTGGTTTGGAGGGATGCTTCAGCTACAGGCACACAGACATGGGTTAAACACCTGACACAGATCAGACCAAGCGTTGCTGTCATGATCATTTTCAGTCCGTCACAGACGCTGTTGGACAGAGCAACGGATCAGAGTGTACCAGGTGAAGTGAAGGGGGTGAATACAGTGTTCCCACTAACCCCAGCAGCGTCCAGCCATGACTGAAACTAAACTGATAAACAGTTAAATGTGGCATAAAGAGAAGTCGAAATGTTCTGTATTTAACATCAGAAAAACTCAAATCCAGCTCCACACCAAGGGCTCCTAATAAAAGCAGCTGTTCAGGTTTAGCAACGATTGGGTCGGACCATCAGTCTGTGTACGATCTGTCTTCTTCAGACGTGTAGTACTATTCAAATCCAAGGATCTGACAAAGTAAAGGCTAACTTGCTATTCATGTGAATACAGTGTGCAACAATTAATTTTAACTAGAGAGGCTCCGAGAAATGAGCTGGAATGGGAGAGCTTTCAGCTTGATTGGCCATGATTGTTGACTGGCTGGTCGGGAACTCAAAGATCCATTCTTTTTCTGCCTACTAAGCGCTACAAAGACGCACTGAAAACACTCTTCAGTGTAGATGCAGTTACAGAAGACTCAGAGGCAGCTATTTTGAGGACCAGCAAAGTGTTCGGCTATTTAAAAGAAAACCATTTTTCAGGATTTCTGAGAGAGAGAGAGAGATTTTAGCAGATAACAGAAAGGCTAAAAAGGAGAACAGCAAATTATCTTTGTTTTGCCCTCAAACGGTCTGTCATGAAATAAGCTGTACTTGGAAAATAATCTATAGTCTCTAAGGAAAACACAAAGAGACTGTCAGTATTTGTGATGCTAATTGCTAAAGTAAGATGCTAAAGTCAGTTAAAACAGTCAATTTCTGCCTTTGTTTTAAAACAATAACACCCTGTTTAACAGAGAGTACTTTCAGGGTTTCTAATGTAAATAATGAATACTACAGCAGGAAACCAAGAAAAACTCTGAATACTGTTTTTATATCTTCCTGTATTATATTTCTTAAAAAGAAAGTCAGAATCAGCTAAAATATGTACTGGCAGGTTAGTGCTTTACAAAAATCTTCCCATCGGTGCATCTCTAATTTTAAATGCAAAAAACATCTGACCAAATGAACCACTTTAGGAAGCGACACGATGAGCACCTGTGTTTTAGTTTGTGGGCTATGACTTCTCATAGAGCTGTTGGAGGAAAGCAGGACTCTGCTGGCTAATGGGAACATTGGCAGGGTAAAGCATGGGAGCATTTCTTTTAAATAAACAACACACTGACTAGCTAAGCTACAACTACTGGCACCACCCATCACATCGACACTCCACCACACGCACTACAACTACAGGCTACAGGGAATGTGGGTGTGAATCATATCTCTACAGGTCGATCCCCTCCCTTCTGGAATTATAAACCACCCTCTAAATGAAATTGCTAAATAAAACAACGGTGGTCCGCTTTCCCAGGGCGGCTAACTACTCGCCAAGTCGTCGTTTAGGCCACGGATCAGATGCCATCACTCTGGGGAGCCGGGGGGTACAACGGAGAAGTCAACACCATAAATAATAAACAAAGAAGAAAAAGCAGTCGTTAATGGAGAGAAATGTCTGAGTGAGTGAGCTTGAAAACAAAATGAGCGACTACTGCTATGATGAGAAGATGGGAGACACACAACAGGCGTCGTGACAGCAAACATGCAGACGAGGGTCACCTCTGATTGGTCAAAATCCTTCGAAAAGCACAAAATTATTTACACCCACAGAAAGTTTTTATCTGAGGTGAATGTTTAGTTGGCCGATGGCTTTTTTTTTTGGCTGCCAGCGACAAGTGACAAAAGACCATATGTATTAGATGTGTTAATACAATTAGCAGCAAAGCAATCAGATTATTAATTTGTTGTCGATTGCAAATTTCTTTTAGTATATATATATATTCTTTATAAAAATGTATATTTCCATAAGAAAAATCCTTTACCCATGTTTTACTGTTTTTTTGTCACTCGTTTATAACCAGCCAGATAAAACCAGTTTGCCAAACCAGAAAACACTTCGGAATGTGAATATTTGTGAAAATGCAGAACGATGAACGTGGAGCTGATCTGCTTGCATGAAGCGGCTGAGAAAGCACTAAGGATAACTACAGCTGGTACAAATGCAGTTTCATGGGACTTTACTCAGCCCCTTTCAGACATGTAAACCTCTGTGGTAGAGCCTTCATTTACGATTCATTAGTCTCTCTAAAAGGTTAAATGTTTTATAAACATGTTCAGATCTTTAAAAGGGGAGATTAGTTGAAGGAAATAAATCATTGTTTTGACGCTATATATCCTAGTCACTAGAGTTTACTCGCACATTGGCACCTAAAACATAGAGAAATAAAATAACTGACTACAACAAATCTGTCACATTTAGTGGACAGAGGCTTTAGTACAAATATAACTCACCAGAAAACAGATAAGAGCTCATTAACAGGAAAATAATTCAGAACAGTGTGAAGCATTAAAGTAGAAAAACATCAAATTTACCGTTAGATTGGTTTTATTATTACTGTAGGCACTGGAACCACGAGTCTTATGAAAACGCAGAGAAAACCTGCTAACATTAGCCTAGCACTTAGCAAACTGTTCTAAATTTAAGCGTCATATGAAAGAGGAAGAGTTCACATTCTGTATGCAAACTCTGCACGTAATTTACTGTTAAAACCTCTACATTAATCTTATATACTGACTCCATAGGTTACACTGAAAATGCATCATTTGTTTTTGGCGACCTAAGTAGCGTAGTTTTAGCAAGCATGAGATGAACCGGCACACATTCACAGAACGTTACAATAAGCATGTCTGAAAGGGGCTCCCGCATGATGAAGGTGACAGTTCCCACTCAGGTCCACCATTACAGGACCCACAAAACCCCTCAAAGACTTTACGTATGATGCTCCAAAACTGCAACAGATACAAGCAATGAAGATGGAAGTCAGACAGTGTCTACTTGAAGATGTTTCTTTATGAGTTCAAAATCCACAACAAGCCAACCCACCAACAACAGATTGTGTGAAGTAAGAGGAAAGAGAGAGGAGTCTTAAAGTTAAGTTGGGAACTGTCAACAGTTTTTCCACAGCACTTTTCATGCATCCCTTCTAAGAGTCGTAGCTTAAGAGACAGGTGTGACAGTGTGGGGTAAGAGGTCATATGAGTAAAGGGGCGGGGCTAGTCACCAGGGGCTTCGTCTGCTGCTTGAGCTCCTCCAGATGCTCTAATATATTCTTCTTTGTGATGATGCCCAACACATTCCTGAAACACACACCTGTTACTCAGTACACTGCCCACAACAACAACAAATAAACAGTAGAGACAGAGAGAACAAAGAGCAGCAGCACAAATTATACATAATAAATGGTAATATAAAAAAATGAACAACCTGAGGGTAAAATAAACTGTAATTACACAACTGATTAAAACAAAAACCACACAAGAAAGCAAAAAGTGGATTTAAATTATGTTTGTATGCGATAATGAAGTGTTAACAAGCTACGATGAACTGTGGTAATATTTTATATTTTCAGATTGTCAATAAAACCCATGATGAGACCAAAATCAGCAGACTAATTTAAACCAATGAGTACCGTCGTTTCTTCAATTATATCTTTTTAGGTTCTACCAGTTCACAACAAAATACTTTTTGGTATTTTAACAAAAAGGGCAAATTCATTTCTACTTACATGCAGTCTAATTTGACGTCTTTTATTTACCTAAAATCTAGCTCATCTAAAAATTACACGGTAAAATTTCTACAGAGCAAAACACTGGCTCTATATTTCTATAACGGAGAAAGATGCTTGGATCAACAATAAAAACAACAATGAAACAAACACAAAGTGTTTCTCCTGAAGAAGTAAACAACTGGGCATCAAGATAAAGCTTTGAAAACCATGTATTGTTTCCTACATAATTATGCACTACTTTGGTTGGTCATTAAACCCAACCAAAATATACTGAATTCCAAGGTTGTAACTTGACAAAGGGGTATGAATACTTTTTCACCATAAGAAAATGTTGCTGGTTTAGGTCTTTTTCTAACAATTATTGACAATAACAATATAGAATATCACCAACTTATGATTAAAAACTGAAATAAAAGGGTAAAACTGAACAGAAATGAACACTGCTGCTCTGTTTCTCTCATGTAGGAATCACAGCAAACTAAGCGCTCATCTGATAAATTAACCATAATCAAACACAACGCATCCTGTAACTGCTCCTTCCCACCAGCAGAGAGCGCTCACCAAAACCAACTCCTTAAAGTGTGCACGATAATGAATAATGTGGTGGTGGTTGAGTTCCCCTGGATGAAAGAGCAGCCAGAACATTCTTACATATCGACTGTTCATCAAGCAATCTGCTGCATCACAGGAGCTAATGTGTTGGGATTTTTTTTATCCATGCCGCACAGCAACAGGTTTGGCTAACTCAAAAATAACACCTGTTGAATTTCTGTAGTTAGTTTTTAGTCAGCAGCTTGAGGAGACTGCCTAGTACTGTTCAAAGAAAGGAAAAAGGAAGTGCAGCACAGCAGTTAGGCCGAGCCATGCAGAACTTGAGAGGCCATGCAACACCAGGCAGTGTATACATGTGCTTTATGGGACAAAGTGTCAGCCGCTGACTGGTTAAGCAATCAACCCAGAGATCAGGAAGTGGGAGGGACGCCCCCTGCTCTTCTCCCCGAATAATTCGCCAGCTGTGTCCTACTTACCCGTTGTGAGTGACCAGACACTGGCGCAGCCCCAGCTTTCTGAAAATGTCCACCACAATCTCCATGGGGGTGTGGTCTGTGACGGTGAAGGGGCTCATGTCCAGGATGGAGCGTAGCTTGAGGGGCCGGGGACTGTCGGCCGGTAGGGTGGGTGCGTGCTGGGTGAAGTACACCCTCGAGTTGAACATGATGCCCTCCTGCTTGCGGCGAGCATTTTCTGTTGGGAGTGAAAGAAAAACACATTTAGAGCAGACAGGGGTTTATTGTTCCATACCATTGTGACCCAGTTTTATTTACTTTGATCATGAACGTAGTTTAGTTTTCTTATGCAGTATTACCTATAGCAATAGTTATGTCCCTGCGCAGAGCAAAGCCCACCAGTCTCTGCGATTCCTTGGACACGATCACCGGGAAACCATTATAACTGGTTTCATTGATGATGCCCTGCAACTCCTCGACTGTCAAGTCGTCTTGCGTCAGCACCGCCAGTGGAGGGTCGCTGCTCCTGGGCCTCATCACGTCTCTGGCCAGCGTGGTGTGTGTGAATTCCTCTTTAGCGTCCAGAAAAGGGTATCCGTTCAGGCGGATATGGGCCTCGTAGATTCCCTCGCGGCCAAACGCGTCGCCCACCCATTTGCTGGTCATGACGGCGGCCATGAGGGGGACGATGTATTCCAGGCCGCCGGTCAATTCGAACACAATGACCACGAGTGAGACGGTCATACGTGTCACACCACCTACAGAACATTTCAACACAAAATGAACATCTCCAACTAAAAATAATAGCAGAAAAACCTTTAAATATTAGGAGAAAAAGAAAAACTAGTAAAAAGTATTCATACCCCTTGAACTTTTCCACATTTTGTCACGTTACAATAACATTAAGTATTCAGCCGTCAAATTAAAATCCTGAGCAAGCAGCTGTCTTCAGTATAAATAGGCGTGTTCTGTGAAGGCCTTAGAGCTTTAGTATACAAACATGAACATCTACTCCAGAGAAGCCACATACAGGACAGCTATTAACTATGCACTCCACAAATCTTGTTTTTGTGGAAGAATGGCAAGAAAAAAAGCTATTTTTGAAAAAATGTCATAAGAAATCCAGTTTGCAGTTTGCTAAAAGTCATGAAGGAGGCAGAACTAACATGAGGAAGATTTTGTTCTGGTCAATTGAACGTTTCGGCCAACATGCAAAACGGCCGCATTTCTCCTTGACCACGCCATCCCGACCAAGGTGAAACAAGGTGGAGGCAGTATCATGCTGTGTGGAGGTTTTTCTTTAGCGGGGACAGGGAAGCTGGTCCAAGTTGATTTACAGTTGAATGGAACTAAAGACAAGGCAATTCTGGATAAAAAACTTGTTACAGGCTGCAGAAGACTAGAGGCTGGGGTGGAGGTTCACCTTCCTAACAGAGCACTTTGTTCTCAGACTGCAGGTTTACTGGTGGTTCCTAGAGTCTCTAGAAGTAGAATGGGAGGCAGATCCATTAGTTATCAGGCTCCTCTCCTGTGGAACCAGCTCTCAGTTTTAGTCCGTGAGGCAGACACCCTGTCTACCTTTAAGGCTAGACTTAAAACTTTCCTTTTAGATAAAGCTTATAGTTAGAGTGGCTTAGTTAGCCTTCCTCCCTCCCTGTTGGTTGGAGTAAAGGGGAGTCAGGTTTAGCCTAAACCGGCTCAGTTATGGTTGAGGTGCAAACACACCCTCCATTTCTGCTACCTGTATGACTCCTTCTCTTTTCCAATGGTTATAATCAGTCTGACAGAGAGAGGTATCCCAATCCTTGTGGTTTTTAGTATTACAATGACCATCAGTGGGACCCTTTGTGAGGTGCCTTGAGACGACATTGTTGTAAATAAGCGCCGTTTAACTAAATAATCTGAACTGAAACTATCTGTGTAGTTATGCTGCTATAGGCTTAGGCTGCTGGAGGATATAATGACCACTTTCACCCTCTTCGCTACATTCTCACACTACTCTCCAATTTTGCATTATTTGCTGTTATTTCAGGTTTTAACTTTGTTCTCTCTTTTCTCCTCCTAGAAGCTACACCTGGCCTGACTCTGTGTCTACCTGTGACACCTTTCTGGAGAGGGGAATCGTCCGAGCTTCTGCTGGCAACAACTTAATGTTCACCCTCTACAGATGATCCACAGAGCCCTGTCTTTCAGTGTTTAACCCTTTCTCTCTCCTAGACATGGCGATTGACTGAGCTTAACTGTAACTAATTATATGTGCTCTCTTTCAGACTCTAACCTTGAAAACTGGCTCAGAGTTTATCTGTTCTTTCTTTCTAGATGGAACAACTAAAGGAGCTACATCCATTAACATTTACTTTTCCTTCCCATAGAAAGGACTCCTGGATCAGTGCTTCTTTGTTCTCTTTGTGTCTCTGCTCTGTTCTCTCAAACCCCCAGTCGGCCGTGGCAGATGGCCGCTCACACTGAGCCTGGTTCTGCTGGAGGTTTCTTCCTGTTAAAAGGGAGTTTTTCCTCTCCACTGTTGCTACTGGCATGCTCAGTATGAGGGATTGCTGCAAAGTCAACACCAGTGACTGTCCACTGTCTCTACATGTTCATCCAGGAGGAGTGAATGCTGCAAGTCACTGACTGGATGCAAACTGCTGGGTTTCCTTAGATAGAAAAACTTTTTATCTAATTTGAATAAATAACTGAATCTGACTGCACTGTTCAATGGTTAGGATTAATTGGAATGTATGAACCTGACTGTTGTGAAGTGCCTTGAGACAACATGTGTTGTGAATTGGCGCTATATAAATAAACTGAATTGAATTGAATAGAACAACCCTATATCTACAACCAGAGCTACAGTGACTGGCTGAGATCAAGCTACTATCATTTAACTCTGTCATTATGCACTGCTTTCTGTAGGTTTATCATGTAAAATCCCATTGAACTACTTTTAGGTCTGTGTTTATAATGTAGTAAAATGTGAAGAAGCTTAAGAGTTATTAATACTTTTGCAAGACAATGTAAATTATAGCTATTGTAGCCTCAGTAATTATAGCAGTTAGGCAACAAACACCATTTCTAATACATTAAACTTATAGGAGTCTTTCTTAGCTATAACAACTTCAATAAAACGGTTTAAAATCTGACAGGAGTTCTGAAGAAGTCCGTGAATATATAATATGGTGACCCACCCAAGCACGCTGTAGCCCCCACCATGGCGTAGAGGCCTGGAGTGATGCAGTCGGCTCCGACCTCACACCACTCTTTGAACAGGAACCAGTCGTGGTGGTAATAGGCAAGCTGCTCCATGGCGATGCCGACAATTCGCCCTGCGATTGCTCCAATAGCCATGCTGGGGATGAACAAGCCTGATGGTACCTAAAGGACAAGGTGCAGTGGGGGGTTTAGGTGATGTTAAAGACTAGCAGGGAAAACTTTCAGTCTCCTGTAGGAAAAAGATCTTGCAGTGAATCACCTTGAGTCCGAAGGTGAATATAGTCATGATGATTTTAAAGATGAGTGCCAGGCAGAGCTGCCACATGGCCGAGTAGACGCCTGGCCCCGCCGGCTGGTTGGGGTTGTCCGTGAAAGCTGTGCTGCCGTTCATCTGGCTGCGGTACTTACAGAGCTGGGAGGACTCCAGCGGGCCGCAGTCAGTGAACAACTCCTTTATCAGCTCGCTGGTGTTCTGACGAGTGTAGGGGTTTGGGAAAGCAACCACTGCTGTTATGGCTGCCACCAGGATCACCTCCAGCACTGGGTACTTCCCTGCGAAGAGAGACAACAGAGTAAGACTAGAAAATACATAAAAACTGTTAACATAGTCCAAAATAACACCTAAACCAGCTGGGTTTACAGATAATCTATTTGATGTGAGCCATAAATCTAAACACCTGGGTGGCATAATGCAGTTCAAATGCAGAATTAGGGGATACTTGCCAAAGCGTGTGGACTTGCGTCTCCGGCACCAGGCGATGTTGGCTCGGATGAAGAAGGCACCCCAGAGCCCTCCGAATACCCCCAGAAGGATGAAGGGGATGAGCTCAAAGAGGTACCAGGGAGTGTGGTACTCCACATAGAACAGCACCAGGCGGCTGTTACCGAAGGGGTTGATGGAGCGCAGCACA
This sequence comes from Girardinichthys multiradiatus, assembly GCF_021462225.1. Classification (NCBI taxonomy): domain Eukaryota; kingdom Metazoa; phylum Chordata; class Actinopteri; order Cyprinodontiformes; family Goodeidae; genus Girardinichthys; species Girardinichthys multiradiatus. Next base: position 31,874,188 of record NC_061807.1, read on the forward strand.
AAGGCCGCCACCAGGGCGGCGAAGAATGAACGCCACAGAGTCTTCAGAGGGAAGTAGTAGCTCACCTGCCGGAAGACAGCAGAGTTTGGAGGATTTAGATCTGTGTTGTGATAAACAAGCTGTAAAATTACACTAATGACTTTGTTTCTTAGATGGGGTACCTCTTCCAAGCTAAAGAGAACGCCTCCAATTGGTGCTCCAAAAGCTACAGAGACCCCAGCAGCCGATGCAGCCGACAGAACCTGAGAGAGTAAAACAAACAGCTCAACAGATGTTCTAATCCACAGCCACAAATATTAAACCTCTCGACTCACCTCTCGTTTCTTGGCTTCATTCTTACTATACTTTGGGAATAGATAGGAGAAGATGTTCCCACAGCAGCAAGCCACGTGGACCAGGGGGCCCTCCTTCCCCAGGCTGAGCCCAGATGCCACAGCCAGCACCAAAGTGATGGTTTTAATCATCAGGGTCCACTTACCCAAGTAGCCCCGGATGATGAACCCACTCAAGATTGTCTTGATCTGAGGGGAAGAGGAGCAGCATGGGAGAGGTAAAACTAATCTATATTCTGTTAAATATTTTGGTTAAAACATTTACTGTTAAAAGGGTAACCATATCTAATGAAAACAGATTTAAACTCAAAGACCTTTAACATTTCTTTCCTTTCTAATTAATTATCACTGCTGAAGCACCGACACGCTAAAAGAAAAAATAAGCATAACATCCCCATACTGAGGAGCTAAAAAATCCCATATTACAGAAGACAACCGTGCTGCTAAGTTATTGACACCCAACCCAAAATAACCTGATGTGAGAAACATAAAGAGACATATTAGTGGAAATACCCCAACTTGCTTCAACTACTCTCAAGTAGTGATTTAAAATGCAAATGGAGAAAGTCTCAACTGTATTTTTGAAAAAAAGGGAGACAACAGGCAACCTTCTCCTCACCTCAGGGATTCCTGAACCGCAGGCGTACGGAGCGAACACCTTGACCAGACAGACGGCCAGGAAGGCAAAGGACAGAGCCCAGTAGATGTACATGAAGTAGTTCATGATGTAAGAGCCGGGGCCCTGCAAAAAGAGGGTCATAATCAGAAGGTGTAAAAGCCTAGGAGCACAATTATATACAAGAATGATCTCTGCCCACTTCTAACCATGGACTGACTGGAAGTCAGTGTCAATGTGGGAACCATTTTTTAATGGTCAAAGGGCAAACATCTATATATTTTAGAGCTAGAAAACCTAAAAATCTAGAATGTAAAAACAAATAAATGACATTTGACCTTCTCATTGTTTTTAAAGCAAATAAGTAATTTTAAAATGCAGCCTCCTCCTCTGGGAGGTCAGTGTCCTACTAACATTTTTAAAGCTTTGCTATGGATGTGCTGCTAAACTTTAATGTGCAAAACACTGCTTATGTTGAGAAAAGTGAGACTTTTAGCCGCTTCCGTTCACTGCTTTCATTCACAATGACTATAACCTATAAAGGCTCCACAGAGCCGGGCGTACTGTGTGTTACGGTGAGCGGCACGGACTCGGTGCGCAGCGTCCACAGACGTTTGAGATTTCATAATCGAGCACACCGTATTCTTACATTTCTCGTGATAAATTCCTACATTTTCCCATGCTTTCTGCCATGGCGTCATCGACGAGGAAGAGCTAATTTGGTTTGTAAGAAAAGAAGGTGGTAAATACGACCATTCAACCAGACTATGGATCAGTGTTAATTTTGTTGCCGAATGATTTTCGTTATAGTTATTGTCAACGACCCTTTGTTTCATGACGAAAACGAGACGATAACTAGATAAAAACTACATGATAGGACAACTATAATGAAACAAATTGACACCTTCATCAACGAATAAAAACGAGACGAAAATGTTGACAGAGACGACATCCAATCAGAACTAATCTAGTTTTCTGGAAGGTAAGGACAAGTTGGGGAGAGATTCCAATCATAATAAATACTTTAGCGCACAAGGAAAGGTGGGACAACTGGGTAACCGTTCAATCAGCGTTAAGCTAATCACAGTAGCATTTGTGCACAAATTTGAGCGAAATCTTGGGAGGAAGAAACAACCCTGTGAATATTTTTACAAGAAATAGGAAATTTGACAATGTCAGGGAGAAAGAGGAGAGCAGATGTATGGACACATTTCACATTTAACATACATAAAAACAAGATGTTGTGTAAACCATGCGGGACGGTGATCTCTGGTAAAATACAACTTATCCTAAACGACATCTACAGACAAGTCATCCAGATCTCCATGCGAAGGTAAGCGGTTTAAGGCAAACATTATTACGTTAGCCGCTATTGTGTTTTTACTATGCTTTACTATGATAACGGCATACCACTGCTTTTCTGTTAATATTAGAGACAGGAAGGCTGTAGGTGATAAAAAAAAAAAATGTGATTCATTTTTTGTTATTCAAGGAAATTGGTGAAAAAATATTTACATTTTACATATAATTTATTTGACTAAATTGACTGTAGATTTAGTCGACTAAATTCATATGATAATTAGTCGACTAAAACTAGACAAAACTAAAGCAATTCTGATGACTAAATTATGACTAAAACTAAATGATATTTTAGTCAAAAGGCTAAGACTAAAACTAAATCAAAATTTACTGTCAAAATGAACACTGCTATGGATGAAGAAGTGGCATACAACATGCTTCTGACCAACATGAAGATGAGGGAGAGCATGAAACATTTTGAATACTTTCGACTGCATAACAGCAAGTTTGATGAGCTAGTTGGACACCTAGCCCCGTTTCTTCTCCACTGATTTAAAACCATAGTCTTCCAGAAATCTATCCAATTAAAATTGAAATGTATGCTCTGTTAAATGCTCGGTGTCAAATGTAGTGGAGACTTTTTCCCACCGAGCAGCTATTGTGCGACGCCGTGTATGCATAGGGGGTTGTAATAATTGGGCTTTGCATGGACGTGTCCGTGGAGGCAAATACGTCCGGCTCTGTGGGAACCTTAAGCCAGAACACAATTGAAAACGAAAATTTTAAAATGAATTATACATGCCATTGAAAGTACACTCTAAAACAAGACTGATCTTCCTTCAGCTGGCTGTTAATCTACCTCAGCCTGCCCCAATATCAGTTCGGCCCAGCTCTTCCACTGAGGACACTTGTCCCTCTCAGCGAAGGTAGTCTCATTGGACGTCCAGCAGCACTGCTCATGGTTGAACCACATGGCGCTCAGACAAACACCCTCCTTCAGGTCATTCATCCAATCAGCAGCAATGTCAATCAGCCCAGCCAAAGCACCTGGCAGAGGGAAAGAAACAGGACAGAGAAAGAGGGGAGAGGAGATGGAGGCAGGGAGGAGACAGAAAGCAGGAGAAGGTGGAAAAAAGACAGGTGTGGTAAACGTTGGCTTGCCTGTTTTTAATCCAAATTTAGGCTACAGAAAATAAAAATCAAACCTTTAAATTATGGATTTTAAATACAACACAAAAGACATTCGGTCTAACTGGTGCCTCCAAATCCTCCTGATGTTTACAGTAATCAGTTCTAGGGATTAACATGACATCACAATAAATTATCAGTGATTTTCTGAAATGGTTTAAATCCCTCTGATGCTGGCAAGTTTCATAGTCTTTAGCTGTTACAGCCTTATTTATAATGAATACAGTGGATCAATAACACTAATCCTTTTAAAAAAGGTCCACTGCACCAACCAACCTCTTGAATTTTTCACATTTTGTCTCATTTTTGCCACAAACTTCAACATGTTTTTTGAAGGAAAATAACACATGGTTTTCAGAATATTTTACAAATTATGAAATAATTTGGGTGTAACCCCCCCATTATAAATCCAGCTGTTCTTTGAAGGCCTCTGAGGCCTTCTCATCATGAAGACCAAGGAACACACCAGAAAGGTCAGAGATACCAGTGAGAGTTGATGGGAAGATAGCTGGAGTTAAATACTGGACAATCCCGAAAGAAAACCTGTTAGAGGCTGCAGAAGACTAGAGACTTGGGTGGATGATCACCTTCCAGCAAGACAACAACCCTAAGCTTACTACTAGAGCTATAATGGAAAGGTTTAGATCAAAACATTTCCATGTGTTAGAATGGCCCAGTCAAAGTCCAGACTTAACTCCTAGTCTCTATTCAATTTGATGGAGCTTGAGCTTTGTTAAAAGTCCTTAGATATAGAAGATGGTAGAGGTATACCCCAAAAGACTTGCAGCTGTAGCAATAGGAAAAGTATTGACTTGCGGTGGCTGAATACAAATGCATGCCACACTTTTCAGATTTTTATTTGTAGAACATTTTATAAACATTGTATCATTTTCTTTTCTACTTTACAACTATGTGATACTTTATGTCGATCTGTTACATCTAATCCCCAAGGAAAAATATTAAAGTGCCATGACTTATTGTGTCTAATGAATGTTTCACAAGGGACTGTATGAGCCTCTACCCAAACCAATCAAAAATAAACAAAAAAAGTCGAAACAATTTACTTTTGCAGACGTTATTTCTTTTTTTTGTTATAAACAGATTGGTGCAAAGCTTTCTCTGTTCTATTTTTACAAACTTAAGTGACTGAATTTTGCAGCCGAGACAACTGGACTGTGTCTGGTGATGTTCTGCAGAACAGTGTGCTCATAAAAAATGAGATCAGAAGATAAGGGAGTAAAAGCAGGCGGTGCCTGAGGCAAGCATGTGAGAGTCACTAGCATAGGAGACAGATTCATTGTGTTTGTTACCTGATGCCAAGCCAGTGAGCGTCACAACCAGCCACCCAGACCAAGCGTCGTACAGGCTCTTGGTGAACTCCCATGCCGACTCCTTTTTCTTGCTGTTGATCTGTGCAGACGCACGATTAGGCAATTAAAAGGCTAATTATGTGTACAAAGAACAGGAAACTAGCACTAGCGGATATGCAAGTAGGTCAAAGGTTGGAAACAACTCAGGTTAGAAGCAGCTCCGTAATCTGCTGAAGTTTTTCTGGCATGATTTGCAATGTTGATTAAATGAAGCGGTTTACTACACCTTTTGCAAGGTAGGCATGACCGGGTCATAAAAACAAATTATTCAAATATCATTTAAATTCTTATCAGCATCCAGAAGTCCTGCACTGAATCATGCGAGGAAGGTTTGTAGAGACAGTGAGTCAATATTTGAACGAGGTGTTGAAATGAAGAGGTGCAATTAAAAAAAAAATGTTTAAACACAGATTAAAGCTGAGATAAAATCCCCCCAAAAATCAAGAAAGGGAACCACGTTTTCATTATATTTTCAGACATTTATTAGACAAATTTAGGACTTATATTAATAAAAAAAAACTTAAATTAATAAATTATTTTCTTAAGATCTTGAAAAACATTCTAGGTAACAAGAATGTTTTGATAACAACTCTCTGAACATACAATAATTACAAAAATAAAATTTAACTGAAGGAAAAAAAAGCATCCCTGGAAGATGCAAAGGGCATAACATTTTAACTCAACAGAATTTAAGACCTATGATAAATTTAAGACAAGTAAAGGTAAAAAAATATTTTAATAATTACATTTAAAACTTTTCAAGATGTTGCAAAAACCCTGCATTTAGAGTCAATTTTTAATCTAGAAAATGGTGTCTGCCAATGTTTAAAACGTAACTTGTTTTTAGATTTTACCCAAACATTTTGGTTTCTGCGTATGTGTTTTTCTTTTCTGTCCTCACTTTGGGTGATCCATCAAACCATAGCAGGAGAAAGCCTGAACTATAACACTTCCCATCCAGCACCAGTCATTATATCACAGAAGCTTTAACTGGAAATAGATCATCTTTCACTTCATACAGAACTCTCCGGGTCCTCACCTTCCTGTGTCTCTCGCGATCCTTGCACTTCTCGCGGACCCAGTCGATGGTGTGGAAGTCGTCATACGTCCCCACTCCTGGAATGGGCTCCTCCAGAAAGTCCAACAGATGGGTGGTACTACTGGCTGCCCCACCCCCATTAGACATGGCATAGTTAGAGCCTGGAGAGGAAATACAAACAAGGACTTATAGTTTGTACAGGTAATCCATATTGTAGTTTATTTTTAGTTTGTGAGAAATGTATCTCTAAGCTTGAATTTAAAAGACTAACTATCCAAAAGACAATTCTTATTCAGTTTCTTTTTTCTCCCAAATACTGTGCAACACGTTTTCCCCAGTCATACTGGGGGCCTTGGAGATACTTATAGACTTATACAGTATATTATGCCTGAAGAATAATAAACATAGATCATGTTTAACCTCTTTCTCATTTTAAACTAGCAAGTGGTCAGTTATAAAATGCCAATATTTTTTAGATTTACTTGCCATGAAAAACACTATCTGACATGAGTTCTAAGAAGAACCAATGGTGAACTGATCAGAGGAACATGTGGGCCTCAACTCAGTGATTCACAGGTGTGGAGGGATAAGAGGCGTAGGTGAAATATTGGCTGGTGAGAGATATCTACCTAAAAAGAAACCTTTTGTTGACTTGTTAAGACATGTCTGGGTTCATTCAGGCTGTGAGAGAGCGAGACGTCAAGCAGGTAACAGGAAGGATGAAGAAATTCACACAGAGACACTGTTTTAATAATGCTAGCAACACTAATTGCAAAAAAATTTAAAAACTGTTTTAAATTTTAATTCCATAATAATTGAGTTTTTGCCCCCCAAAAAAAAAAAAAAAAAAAAACCACACTGACAGAATAGTTAAAGTTACTATTGCTGGCAACGGTGGCTCCATCAACAAACTGAAATAGGATGTCATCTAAGTTCAAGTACATGTAAAAGTAGACAGGCACTATAGTTTGTTTAAGGGCCACTCACCGCACAAAACCTAGAAAAAAATATTTTCAATGCTGCCGTTATAATCTTTTATATTATAACTCTTAAAGGCGATCAGCAGGTCAAAGTTTGCAGAAACCAGAGATCAAATATAGGCCACCTGATTTGCTTTGTCAGAAACCTTCAGAAGACTCAAGTGGAGGCCTCAGATTTCCAGTACAAGACAGACTCCTGTCGTCTGCAGAAATACTCAATGATTCTGGAGTCGTGGGGTGGATCAGAGACGGACAAGAAGCTGAGTACAGGGAGCTGGTGGACCGCTTTGTGGCATGGCGTAGAAACAAAAGAAATGACTCTAGATTTTAAAAGAAACTGGAATAGGTCAGACACTATCTCCATCATGGGAGAAGAAGTGGAGGTGGTGGAGGAGTATAAATACCTCGATGTTCACCTGGACAACAGACTAGAGTGGAGATGCAACTGTGAAGCCATCTACAAGAAGGGACAGAGCAGACTGTACTTCTTGAGGAAACTTAGGTCCTTTGGTGTTTGCAGCAAGATGCTGCATATCTTCTATAAGTCTGTTGTGGAAAATGTGATCTCTTCTGCCATCATCTGCTGGGGAAGCAGCATCAGAGCCAAGGACTTAAAAAAGCTCAACAAGCTTATAAAGAAGGCTGGCTCTGTTCTGGGGACTCCTCTGGAGATCATTGTGGAAAGAATGATTCTTCATAAAATGAAGAACATTATGGAGAACCCTGAGCTTCCTCTTCATGAGACTGTCCTACAACAACAGAGTGTCTTCAGTCAGAGGCTTCTTCAGATGTGCTGTAAGACGGAGCGCTACAGGAGATCCTTCCTGCCCACAACCATCAGCATCTACAACGGCTCTTTGAGGAAACCTTCATAATATGAGCTAAAACAACATTTAATTCCTTTTGGGATTAATAAAGTATTTTTTAATTAAATTGTTTCTTGGAAACCAGAAGGCTAAGACAATTCGCACTCATACAGAACATGCAAACTGTGCCCTGTGGGACCTTCAAGCTATGAAGAGACGGTCTTAACATTTAGATCCCTCCAGACAAAATGAAGAATTTATCTTGTTTCCAAACTTTGTTAAAGTATTGTTTGTGTTCAAGTGGACCTTAATCAAAAAATATCCCACTTCAACTATTAATTCATCTTTTTTTTCTGAATGTGAAACGATGCACAACTTTTCTATAGCAAAGGATAAACCTTCACAAGTAAACACAAAAAGCTATTTCAATTTACAGCCATTTTTGTGCAAGATAAGATTATTGGGTCTATAAATAATTCTTTGTTGCTTTGATTTCTAAATATCTATTTTTCAGAGCATATAACAATAAATGACATAAAATCCCAAGAATAATACATAGACCCTTATGAAAAGTAACGGTAATCACAATTTATAAATAAATTATAAATCTAAACAGAGTTGCACACAAATGGCACATAAAGGCTTAACATGGGATTGAAACCATAGGTGTCACATTGGTTGGTTCTGATCCACTCTAGGGTGGTTTATATTTGAATATATTCAAACTGCTTCTCCACTACACACACACACACAGATGCTGTTGGGATTGCTTGTTTCCCCCACATGGACATCACATAATTTACACTTTAGCCATTGCCATGGTGACTGATTTGGAAGGATTTTTAATTTTATTAAATGTAAACTAAGTGAAATTATTATTTATCAAATAACAATTAATTTTAAAAAATCAAACAATATTTCCAGTTTAAAAAAAACTCAAAACAGATTTTGTTTTCTGGAAACTGTAGCTGCAGAAATCAGAAAGGAATGAGATTTTAATTGTCGGGCAAATAGTTAAACACAAACCAAACACTTAATGTGCAAAGCCCACTAAGGAAGAGATTAAGAGGTTTGTTTAACAACACAAGTAGGAGTTAAACCACGTTGTCGTTTTGGAACTTACATTTTAGAAAGAACGAAGTCTTTTAAGTTGTATATCGTCTTTAAAAAGCAGAGTCAGACATAAACCCTAATCAAATACCATTTAGAGAAACGCCGTCTTGTGGCATTTGAGACTGTAAGGCCGCCTACTTCTGAAATGTTGCACATGAACAAGTATTCATCTGCAACACAAAGGCACTGTTGTGTGTATTGCTGCAGGAGAATGACAAAGACAAAGCGCCGGGTGTAGCAGAGATTCAAGCACAGCTCGTTTCTCCTGTCTGTGTGGATTCAGCAATATCAGCCCCTTTTACTTAAATATGGGTTTCCAAGTACTCTACCATGAGTTTTAAAAATAGAACCTGCACTAAGTACACACAAGCTGGTTAAATAACTAATGTTGGGATTATTAGTGCTATTTAAAGAAGAGCCTAAACAACACCGGGTTACGTGATCTGCGAGGTTGGCAGTACATCTGCCCTGAACTGAACAGATTCATTCTGTTTATCCTACTGCAGCTGGTACAGTGTCTTTATGAGCTTCTTGTTATATATTCTCCATTCCACCTGCCATGAGCAATCAGTGATACATTTAGAGATGTGTCTATGTCGGAGCAGAACGTTCTGCAATGAGCCCCAGCTGGAGGCAGAGGATGCTACTGAGGGTTTGACAGCTTGTAGAGAACTTGATGTTGGGTCAGATGAATTCAAAGTTCAGTCCTGCAGAACTATATACAATACTGTGTTTTAAAGCTGAGGCTGATGGTTTCTCTGTCACTCATGTGTGCAGCACATAAATATAAAAAAACACACTCTTAATGATGAGTGGACTCAAATTAATTATAATAATCCACTGCAGAGCTCTATGGTAAATGTGTTATATTGTCATCACTGGACTCCTCATCATGGGATCATGGTGATTTTATGTCAAACTGGTACCCAACATGGATGCAATGTTTCCTCTTTATTTACTAAAGCTATTATTTTCTGTTACATAGGGGCAGGCCAGAGTTCATGTGCTGTCGAAGGTTTGCTCTTTTCCTGCTCAGTTCATTTTAACCTAACGAGCCACTGCATAGCATGCTGAGTGAAACAAGGTTTATCAGAATCAGAATCAGCTTTATTGCTAAGTTCGTACAAACAAACAAGGAATTTGACTCCGGTACACTTTGCTCTTTTGTTTTGTTTTTGTATTACAGAATATACATATTTACAATTTACAATGTACAATATACACATATATAATAAAAAGGTGCATTTGCAACATCTGTATGCTGTTGTTCTGTACTTTATTCAATGTTCAACAGAGAAACAGCCTGGAGGAAGAAACTGTCTTTGTGGCGGCGGGTTTTAGTAAACAGTGCTCTGTAGCGGCGGCCTGAAGGTAAAACTCTAAACAGTTTATGTGCAGGGTGTGTGGGGTCTGCAGAGATTTTAGCAGCTCTTTTTCTGACCCTAGACCTGTATAAGTCCTGGATGGAGGGAAGGTCAGCTCTGATTATTCTCTCTGCAGTCCTGATTATTCGTTGCAGTCTGGACCTGTCCTGTTTTGTGGATGAGCCAAACCACACTGAGATGGATGAAGACAGGACAGACTGAATGATGGCAGAGTAGAAGATGACCAACAGCTCCTGTGGAAGGTTGAACTTCTTGAGTTGCCTCAGGAAGTACAGTCTCTGCTGGGCCTTCTTTCGAACAGTGTCTATGTGTGAAGACCATCTCAGGTCCTCAGAGATGGTGGTTCCTAAGAACCTGAAGTGGTCCACGGCCGATAGTGTTGTTGAAGATGGTGAGGGGGGTGTATGGGGGTGGTGTTCTCCGAAAGTCCACCACCATTTCCACAGTCTTAAGTGGGTTGAGTTCAAGGTAGTTCTGACCGCACCAGTGTACCAGCCGATCCACCTGCTGTCTGTATGCAGACTCATCACCGTCCTGGATCAGTCCAATGACAGTGGTGTCATCTGCAAACTTAAGGAGTTTCACGGACGAGTCCGATGAGGTGCAGTCATTTGTGTACAGAGAGAAGAGGAGTGGGGATAGAACACACCCCTGGGGGGCACCAGTACTTATTGATCTGGATCGGGAGAAGATGCTCCCCAGTCTCACCTGCTGCTGTCGGTCCATCAGGAAGCTGTTGATCCACTGACAGGTGGAGGCTGGGACGTTGAGCTGGGTGAGCTTCTGGTGGAGGATGTCTGGTATGATGGTGTTGAAGGCCGAGCTGAAGTCTACAAACAGGATCCTGGCGTACGTCCCTGGGTGGTCGAGGTGTTGCTGGATGAAGTGTAGACCTAAGTTAACAGCATCATCTGCCGACCTGTTTGCTCGGTAAGCAAATTGCAGGGGGTCCAGCAGGGGGCCTGTGATGTCTTTCAGGTGCTTCAGCACCAGCCGCTCAAAGGATTTCATGACCACAGACGTCAGGGCTACAGGTCTGTAGTCATTTAATCCTACGATGGTGTTTCTTGGGAACCGGGATGATGGTGGATCGTTTGAGGCAGGAGGGGACCTCACATTTCTCCAGTGACTTGTTGAAGATCCTTGTGAATATCGGAGCAAGTTGATGTGCGCAGGCTTTCAGACATGATGGGGAGATGTTATCAGGTCCTCCAGCTTTCTTTGTTTTCATGCGCTGAAAGAGCCTGTTTACCTCTTCCTCGGAGATCTTTAGTGCAGGCAGAGGATCTGATGGTGGGGGGTTGGTTGCTTTATGGAAGGAATTTGTTCCTGAATGGGATGTAGAGGGGATGATTTGAGGTGTGAATGGCTTCTTGTCATGTCTGCAGTAGAAGCCATTCAGACGGTTGGCCAGGAGACGACTCTGTTCAGGAAGGGTGGTGGGGCTCCTATAGGCAGTCAGGTTTCTCAGACCAGTCCATACAGCTGAAGTGTCACCAGTAGAAAGTCTGTTCTTCAGCTTCTCACTGTAGCTTCTTTGCTGCTTTGATATCTTTTGTTAGTTTGTTCCTGGCCTGCCTGTACTGCGCCCAATCTCCACTGCTGTGAGCTTCTTCCTTTTCCCTGCGCAGATTCCTGAGGTGTGGAGTAAACCATGGCTTATTGTTCCCAAAGGTGCAGAAGGTCTTGGTCTGCACACACATGTCCTCACAGAAACTGATGTATGATGTCACCACATCAGTTAGTTGGTTTAGGTCAGTGGCTGAGGTTTCAAAAACAGTCCAGTCTGTGCATTCAAAGCAGGCCTGTAGCATCTGCTTTGATTCCTCAGTCCACTTCTTAACAGTGTGAACCTTGGGTTTGGAAGCTCTTAGGTTGGGATGAGGTGAATTAGACAATGATCCGAAAAACCCAGAGCAGCCCTGGTAACAGCATGATATGAGTCCTTTAAAGCTGTGTAACAATGGTCCAGTGTGTTTTTGTCTCTGGTGGGACACTTAATATGCTGTCTGTATTTGGGGAGTTCATTTGAGAGGTTTGCGCTGTTAAAATCTCCCAGTATTATGATGAAAGAGTCTGTGTATTTTTTCTCCACGTCTGTAATCAGCTCAGCGAGATGTTTTTCCGCGGCAGAAGTGCAGCCATGCGGTGGAAAATATGAGGAAAACGAGGAAAACTCTCTCAGTGAATAAAACGGTTTATAGATTATGGAAAATGACTCCAGATCCGGACTACATGTTTTCCCCTGCTCTTTTACGTCTCTGCACTAGCCTAACAAATCTTAAAGAATCGCCTTGTTGGTGCAAAAACCTTGTTATCTGTTGGATTTTCAACAGATGCAGTTAGTGCCTTGCTAAAGTATTCATGTCCCTTGAACTTTTGTCACGTAATATTATTTCATAGGGATTTAACAGGACAAAACAACAGGTTTTCAGCTGCTTTTACTTTGATCCATCAAAATAAAATCCACTGTAACCTCAGAAGTTCCTTAATGATTAAACTGAGTTTATCTGTGAGTAATTTAATCTCGGGGTAAATGCAGCCGTTTTAAAGGTCTGTTGGAAAACATTATTGAACACACATGAAGACCATGCAGAGATCCACTTCCAGGTAGAAACGCCTGTAAACAGGACAACTATTAGTCGCGCACTCCACAAAAATAACCCTTATGGAAGGAAGAAACCTATTGTCAAAATAAAGCCATAAGACATCCCCTCTGCATTTTGCCAAAAGCCACATAGGGGACACATGGAAGAAGGTACAGTGCTCAGGTGAGACCAAAATTTACATTTTAGCCAACAGGCAACACAGTTTGAGTAGTTGAAAACTAACAGCGCACATCCTCCTGAACACTACATTCCCCACAGTGAGACATGATGGTGGAAGCATCATGCTGTAAGGAATGCTTTACTTTAGCGGAGGAGAAGCATTCCCACCGAAGCTGGTCAAAGATGATGGGAAGATGGATGGAGCTAAAAGACAGAAGATCCTGGAAGAAAACTGCAATGGAATGGTTTTGTTTGAAGCACATTCATGTGTTAGAATGGCCCAGTCAAAGTCCAGACCTAACTCCAGTTGAGAATCTGAGGGAAGACCTGTCTTCACAGATGCACTCCATCCAATCGGAGTGAGCTTGAGCTGTTTTATGAGAAGAAATGGGCAGACATTTCAATCTCTAGAAGTGCAGTTGGTAGACAGACCCCCAAAAGATCTGCCAATGAAGACTGGTTCTACAAAGTCTTGATTTAGGTGGGCTGAAAATAAAAAACATGCTACACTTTTCAGATACTTATTTAGAAAAAAGAAAAGTGTGAAAACCATGCATCTCATTCCTTTTGGTTCATGGTTATGCTCTACTTTGTGTTGTTTTATCTCATAAACTCAATAAATTACCCTAAAATTTGTGGTTGTAATCAGAGAAAAGGTGAATAAGTTGAAAGGGCTTAGCTTTTTATTAGACACTGCAGCCCTCATGGTTAACCACAGCATTATCAGGGTAATTACCATCAGCGAAATGTTTACTGATAACCCCAACTTGTGACAAACGTTAAACAAACAAAGCCAGTTTGAACAGGTGTCATAAAAGTGGTCATAAAGCGACATCATATAAACATGATTCACCTTTATTATAGGCTGGTAATGACACACCTCCAGTAGTGCTTGACTATTGGCAGAAAACCTTTCCACTACCATTCCCTACAACTAAACTCAGGTCCATGAGGCCTCATGGAAACTCTAAAAGAGCTGCTGTAAGAGCTCAACATCACTGCTTTTTATCCTTACTTGAATTTGGGGACAGGAATAATCAAACCGATATTCAGGAGGATTTTCAGGAACAAAAAAGCAGTTCAGTCCATCTACATGCATTTCTGTAGAGAAAGAGAAGAAAGCTAAAAGCAAAACTTGTTTGCATTTTAGCTTTAAAGTAAGAGCCTAACTCTAGAGATGTTCAGAAACGCATTGGCATGAGTTATCTTGAAATAAACCTGTTCTGGAACAGGTCCAGGAGTAAAAACCTGGTCCAAATGAGAAAGACCACTATTTCTGAGGAGTTGGTTATGATAGTAGTGAACTAAGGTTAGGGTGGGTTTAAGGTTTAACACAAACATTTACATTAGAGTTTGAGCTGAGCTTTGAATTTCAAACAAACCTGTGAGTGGGAGAAGCAAGGAAGGCTGAGAAGATTAGGGTTATACAGGTCCTTCTCACAATATTAGCATATTGTGATGAAGTTCATTATTTTCCATAATGTCATGATGAAAATTTAACATTCATATATTTTAGATTCATTGCACACTAACTGAAATATTTCAGGTCTTTTATTGTCTTAATATGGATGATTTTGGCATACAGCTCATGAAAACCCAAAATTCCTATCTCACAAAATTAGCATATTTCATCCGACCAATAAAAGAAAAGTGTTTTTAATACAAAAAACGTCAACCTTCAAATAATCATGTACAGTCATGCACTCAATACTTGGTCGGGAATCCTTTTGCAGAAATGACTGCTTCTATGCGGCGTGGCATGGAGGCAATCAGCCTGTGGCACTGCTGAGGTCTTATGGAGGCCCAGGATGCTTCGATAGCGGCCTTTAGCTCATCCAGAGTGTTGGGTCTTGAGTCTCTCAACGTTCTCTTCACAATATCCCACAGATTCTCTATGGGGTTCAGGTCAGGAGAGTTGGCAGGCCAATTGAGCACAGTGATACCATGGTCAGTAAACCATTTACCAGTGGTTTTGGCACTGTGAGCAGGTGCCAGGTCGTGCTGAAAAATGAAATGAAATGAAATCTTCATCTCCATAAAGCTTTTCAGCAAATGGAAGCATGAAGTGCACCTGTAGCCCATTTCCTGCACACGCCTGTGCACGGTGGCTCTGGATGTTTCTACTCCAGACTCAGTCCACTGCTTCCGCAGGTCCCCCAAGGTCTGGAATCGGCCCCTCTCCACAATCTTCCTCAGGGTCCGGTCACCTCTTCTCGTTGTGCAGCGTTTTCTGCCACACTTTTTCCTTCCCACAGACTTCCCACTGAGGTGCCTTGATACAGCACTCTGGGAACAGCCTATTCGTTCAGAAATTTCTTTCTGTGTCTTACCCTCTTGCTTGAGGGTGTCAATAGTGGCCTTCTGGACAGCAGTCAGGTCGGCAGTCTTACCCATGATTGGGGTTTTGAGTGATGAACCAGGCTGGGAGTTTTAAAGGCCTCAGGAATCTTTTGCAGGTGTTTAGAGTTAACTCGTTGATTCAGATAATTAGGTTCATAGCTCGTTTAGAGACCCTTTTAATGATATGCTAATTTTGTGAGATAGGAATTTTGGGTTTTCATGAGCTGTATGCCAAAATCATCCGTATTAAGACAATAAAAGACTTGAAATATTTCAGTTAGTGTGCAATGAATCTAAAATATATGAATGTTAAATTTTCATCATGACATTATGGAAAATAATGAACTTTATCACAATATGCTAATATTTTGAGAAGGACCTGTATATTTGACACAACAGTGAAATTATATGGATATATGCATTATTCTAGATATCTGCACCTGTAAATAAACCTCTTATACACCCAAAGAGGGAAATACGGCTGTGTGATATCCTCAGTTCATCAACAAATGTAAGCCAGTGCTAGTAAACAGTAATGATCAAATTTTCCATAAATCATCAGATTTGGATTTAGAACATATAGGAGTTGAGTACAGGTGTAAAGAAGAAGAAACGACACCCGACTACTGGGATAAACAAGACAAGCTCCTCCTGATGATGCTGGACTAATAGAGGGAGGGTTGAACGCGGTGTCAAGGAAAGCAATGGTGACGACATGGAAAACAGAGATTCAAGGGGACTGCACTCATGTCTCCAGCATAATGCTTTTGACGCTCCAGCAAACATCCAGACAAAAGACACACACACATTAAAATAGGGTTTGAGTTTCTTCCCCCCCATAGTGTAGCTCAGTGACGCTGCAGTTTCTGCCTAACGACTAATACACACAGGCTCGCTGACTGTCAAAGACAATTCTCTAAATAAAGTTTTAAAGGCAAACTGCATTCCTAACATGAAGGAATATATGTTAATCTAATAAGCTTTTAGAATATTTGTGTAGCTAATGTATGGTGACCACCCCTCGTCCTGATAAGTCCTACGCTAGTATTGTTGAGTAAATCAGCTCAGGGAGGTTTACGGGCAGCTGGTTAAGACAGTCTGTATCAGCAGGATGGCAGCAGCGTTAGCCTGCTCAGCTGTCATGTGATCGAGAACTGACCCCAACAACCTGGCTGAGTTCTAAGGAGCCCTGCTGCTGACCTACTCCAGGTCTACAGAGGAGGACGGGAGAATCCCTGGAGCTTCTGTAAATACATCAAAGCCTTAAAAATCTGAAAGACACAAAAACCTCCTCTCTCTTTAACCAGAGACGCATCGATCAGGCTTTTTCTGGTCAATAGTCATCTCTATTTTTCTTTAAGCTGTATCGATTTTTCATTCTGCGGACTAAACCACGTAAAATAGAAACAGCCTGCAGGTTCTTAAACAAAAGGTAGTAGTTTTTAATCTAACAGAAGAAGAAGAATGTACAAGCTTATCTTTATGCAGCATGACATGTTCCTAACTTTCGTTGTTGGTTGATGTGGTTATGGATGGAAAATGGTGGAAGTTCTTACTTTTGATGCAAAATAAGAACAAAAAAGACAAAATCTGATTTTGAATATTTGACCTGCTGCTCACTGATTAGAGCTAATGCTGGAAAATTTGTCAGATTTCGATCTTTGGCCGATTGATTGGTAAATATGTATTGTTAACTCTCCCTGTGGATTTACCATACAGGGATGGTATGAAACAGATTTTGTTTTAATCCAGAGAGAATGAATTCAGGGAACTACATCTTGTGTTTACTATTGATGTGTTCTCAACAAACCAAAAAAAGGTGAAACACTTAGAGGTTAATGACCCCCAAATGACTGAATTACCAAAGTTCTGTTTTGTAATAACATTAGTAGACACATAGCATATAGGTGATGGTTCACTATTAATGATCAACTTAGTCTGTATGCGGTTATTGCCCAGTAAGAACCACGCCATTTAGCTAAGTCAATGGAGGAATAAGACTGAAGACATAGAATTATTTTGTTGAAAGAGCCTGAAAGGGAGAAGGAACTGCATGTGTCTAACTCTCTGGGAGTGTTTTGTCTCTGCTCGCTCACTGTGATAATCTAACAAGGCTCGAAGGAACAAACACGCTCACGTTACTAATGAGAAATCTGCCCTAAAGCCATGTATGAAGGCCAAGAAACGGCTACTGAACTGAAAGTGTCACGATGCTAATCGTACCAGATCCTGCAGAACCAGTTACGCTGAATTTATTGTAACACACGGCAACCAGCTAACAGGTGTCCCTGCATAGTCCACGTATTCATATATTAACATTAAATCAACATATTAAGACCCAGAAGAACGTCCTTCCGCTGGGAAAAGAACTTGGATATCTAAGGTGTTCTGCAAACAGGCTGAAGCTCTCATGTGAAATCAGCTCCTCCTTTATCTCGTCATCTTCGGCGCACACAGCTGGTCAATGATCAACAAAGCGTTGAACGTGACGGGAGCTATTTTCAGAAAAATACCATCGGTCTTTATGTCCTAACAGAAGCGGCTGATAAACCTGCCATATGGATTCACATGCTCACTGAAGGAGAAGAAGAATGTCGGCCTCTGTTATGGCAGAGGCGTGGGGAAACAAGGAAATCGTGGCGTACCTCTTCTAGGGATCTCCTGCAGGGGAATGGTGTCCCCTCCCCCGTCGTAGGGCAGATAGGGGTCGTCTGCTGCGTCCTCCTCCTCCATGCTGACTATCAAACAGAAGCTAGGCTAAACTGGGCTCTGCTCGCTGCGTGTGCCATTTGCTGCTGCCGCTGCCATGTTCACCAAAGGAAGACAAGCAGGGCTGTGTGACGTGGTGTGTGTGTGAGCGAGAGAGAGAGATAGAGGAGAGAAATGTGTGTATCGATGTGCAGTCCTCTCTTTCCCTCCCCTCCCTTTTCTTGCTTGCTCTCCACTGCAGCAGCTGACTGAGAGCTGATGATGTCATCCCCCCCCCCCACACCCACCCACCCAGAGAAAGCTGATCACGCTAAGCCGGTCAGCCCTGCCTGCTTCGGTTGCTATGGAAGGCCTGAAAGTCCTGCCTGAACTGGAGAGACCATGGGATCGGATCACAGGGGTGTTTAGATACGTTCATAGTGGGTGACATTTAAAATGGACTACCTCATTCTCAGCACTGACGGAGAGCCAAATGACAGTTTATCCTCATTAAATGTCTTGATTAATAATAATTAAGACCTTGCTGGTACAAAATTAACTATTAGGTGAAAACACTGAGAAGTAGATAGTTGTATATGCTGCAAAAAGTGAAAAGATGATGAAAAATCAATGTCACTTCTTATTAACTTGTTTTAATAATTTACGTGTTTATCACTCATGTTGACTCTAGCACTTGAAATCAACTAAGGTTAGCACATCTTTCATTTATTCTTATATTCCCGAAGCTTCAAGCCTTTGATGACAGACTCGGATTTCTTTAAGAGTTCTTGGTTTGCAGATGAATGCTGCCTTTCCTCTTTATTATTTGCTTGCTGAAGGGAAATGGCTGCTCTGCTGTTTTTGTTAGAAACATAAATAAAAATCAAGTTGAGTGACATGGCTGCATTCAGGTCTGGTGACGTGTCAGGCATTTTGAAGGTCTTAATGATGTTCTTAGAAATGAGACTACTGTTTTCACTCAGGCATATAGGTGTTAGGTGTGATCTTAAATCCCCTTTTAAAAACTGCTTTATGTATTTGTCTTTTCCTGATATTACGTTTTGTTTAACAATATGTAACACTAAATAAAAAAGCAAAAACATAAAGGAGTCGTCTGCCAAAAAATATGTTGTAATGACTTCGACAACTAATGATTTGAAGTAATCTTTCATAATCTACTGTAAGGACGTGTTGCCATGTGATGCCAATAAAGATCTAAAAGCAGAAAGGTGTGAACCAGGAAGAAATACCAGGTTGCTATATGTATTGGGTTACTTGCCTTTACACGCACGTCCTGTTATTAGAAGAGGATGAAGGAACCATCTATATAGTACCCACAGCATCTGGAGAATGACATTTTTCAATATGTCTTGGTATGCAGAAGGAATAAGATTTCCTTTTACCTTTTTACCTTTTACATTTTTAAGGAGCCGAGCCCAACTCCCACAAAACAGCCCCACACCATAATCCCCCTTCCACCATATTTCCAAACACAGTCAGGCAAGTACTGCCCCAAACGTGTCCACTGGATTGCCAGACAGAGAGGCATGATTCATCACTCCAGAGAATACATCTCCACTGCTCTAGAGCGCAGTGGCGGCCTGCTTTACACATCACTACATCTGATGCTTTGCACTCGGCTTGGATGTAGCTGCTTGTCCAAAGAGACACATAAAACTCTCTATGCGCTGTTCATGACCTAACCTGAAAGGCCACGTGAAGTTTGGAGACCTCTGGTTAGGCTGCCATAATTCCCAATCGCTTCCACTGTGTTATAATATCACTAACAGTTGACTGTGCCAAATTTAGTAAAGAAATACAGGTCCTTCTCAAAATATTAGCATATTGTGATAAAGTTCATTATTTTCCATAATGTCATGATGAAAATTTAACATTCATATATTTTAGATTCATTGCACACTAACTGAAATATTTCAGGTCTTTTATTGTCTTAATACGGATGATTGTGGCATACAGCTCATGAAAACCCAAAATTCCTATCTCACAAAATTAGCATATCATTAAAAGGGTCTCTAAATGAGCTATGAACCTAATCATCTGAATCAACGAGTTAACTCTAAACACCTGCAAAAGATTCCTGAGGCCTTTAAAACTCCCAGCCTGGTTCATCACTCAAAACCCCAATCATGGGTAAGACTGCCGACCTGACTGCTGTCCAGAAGGCCACTATTGACACCCTCAAGCAACAGGGTAAGACACAGAAAGACATTTCTGAACGAATAGGCTGTTCCCAGAGTGCTGTATCAAGGCACCTCAGTGGGAAGTCCTGTGGGAAGGAAAAGTGTGGCAGAAACGCTGCACAACGAGAAGAGGTGACCGGACTCTGAGGAAGATTGTGGAGAAGGGCCGATTCCAGACCTTGGGGGACCTGCGGAAGCAGTGGACTGAGTCTGGAGTAGAAACATCCAGAACCACCGTGCACAGGCGTGTGCAGGAAATGGGCTACAGGTGCCGCATTCCCCAGGTCAAGCCACTTTTGAACCAGAAACAGCGGCAGAAGCGCCTGACCTGGGCTACAGAGAAGCAGCACTGGACTGTTGCTCAGTGGTCCAAAGTACTTTTTTTCGGATGAAAGCAAATTCTGCATGTCATTCGGAATCAAGGTGCCAGAGTCTGGAGGAAGACTGGGGAGAAGGAAATGCCAAAATGCCAGAAGTCCAGTGTCAAGTACCCACAGTCAGTGATGGTCTGGGGTGCCGTGTCAGCTGCTGGTGTTTGGTCCACTGTGTTTTATCAAGGGCAGGGTCAATGCAGCTAGCTATCAGGAGATTTTGGAGCACTTCATGCTTCCATCTGCTGAAAAGCTTTATGGAGATGAAGATTTCATTTTCAGCACGACCTGGCACCTGCTCACAGTGCCAAACCACTGGTAAATGGTTTACTGACCATGGTATCACTGTGCTCAATGGCCTGCCAACTCTCCTGACCTGACCCCATAGAGAATCTGTGGGATATTGTGAAGAGAACGTTGAGAGATTCAAGACCCAACACTCTGGATGAGCTAAAGGCCGCTATCGAAGCATCCTGGGCCTCCATAAGACCTCAGCAGTGCCACAGGCTGATTTCCTCCATGCCACGCCGCATTGAAGCAGTCATTTCTGCCAAAGGATTCCCGACCAAGTATTGAGTGCATAACTGTACATGATTATTTGAAGGTTGACGTTTTTTGTATTAAAAACACTTTTCTTTTATTGGTCGGATGAAATATGCTAATTTTGTGAGATAGGAATTTTGGGTTTTCATGAGCTGTATGCCAAAATCATCCGTATTAAAACAATAAAAGACCTGAAATATTTCAGTTAGTGTGCAATGAATCTAAAATATATGAATGTTAAATTTTCATCATTACATTATGGAAAATAATGAACTTTATCACAATATGCTAATATTTTGAGAAGGACCTGTATGGTGAATGGCCTTGTTGCACTAGTGACATCCTATCGTGATACAAATATTTGTAGATGCCTAGGTGTTGGATTTCATACCCCTAGGGCCACGGAGGTGGTCAGATCACCTCTATTCATTGATTTGGATGAATGAACTAATACTTATGGCCATACAGGGTACTTTCATTTGATTAGAGGCCATTCTCTATTCCTGAGTCAACACGCCCAAACAAGTATCAGTACCAAATCAAAGGATGCAGGTTGTAATATAAAAACTAGAGAAAATAATATACTGTTAAACATGGGATTTAGTCCTTTTTATGACTATCTCCAAAATTCATCAAAGAGGCTTAAATATCAAATGGAAAAAACTGGGAAACTACACAAGTAGACCCTTTTATGGGTTTGAAATTGATGGAGGGGGGAACAAAGTGGCTTTTCATTGGTACAAAATAGGAGTATGAATTGAAAGTGCAGTCTTACAGTTATTTACTCGTTTTAAATTTATTTTTTTGCTTGCTAACAAGCAAAGAAAAATTATTCTAATGAGCTGAATACAGTCTTTGACACAGGCATCAGAGTGATTATGTATATGAAAAAAACCTATGATAACGTAGTGGAAAACAACGTTAGCTTTCTCTGCCTACGTGCAAATATTGTGGAAATAAATATTGTATTGTTGCTGTTTAAAATTTAACTTGGAAAACCTTTAACCTGCTTACAATCAAACAAATAAAACGGTTTGTAAGACCACAAACGAGAGAAGTACATAAAGACGCTTTTTTTCCCCTCTGTATACAAATCCTTACTGATAGTTTCTAAACCAATTCAATAGAAAATGAAATATGTTTCCAGGAGTTGCTTCTGTAGGCATTTTCTAAGTCAGAATGACAACAACCACAAAAAAGCCTGTGAAGTAATTTTAAACCATTGTTTGTTCCAACACATTTAACCCTAATCCTAACACACAGAAGTTTACAAAAGGTAAAATCCAACATAGTTCACAACCACTACACTTCAGAGGGGTTGGGCAAACTCAATTTAATTGCTTGTTATTACACAAAACAAGCAATTAAATGTGCGGGCCCTGGACTTGTTAATTATTAGGTAGAACTACAGAATAAATATCTTTAGAGCTCCATGGTTCTTACCTTCAGGTGGCTCGCTGTTGGTGGGCGATAAATAAGGTGATTCCAGCCATAGTTTTTCCCCTCCTTCCTCAAGGAATATTAGTGAGATCATAAAAACAAATCAAAATCAAAAATGGCTCTCGTTTCCCTAAAACCAGTTCCAGCTTGAGGAACACTTCTTTTTTGCATCAAATTATATTTCTGTTTGGTTTTTTTTTTGTGAGACTGAAACAAAGCCTTTGAGTGCCTAACTCCAAATGATGATGACAAGAGTGCCTGGCCAACCGGTCCCAGTACTGGCCCTAAGGAGGACTTTGTGAAGTTTTCTGTGAACACACCCATCACCACTACATCCAAATAGCAGAAGGAGGTAAAGAATAGCCTGCAAACTAATTCAAAAGAAGCGCGTTAATCTAGATACTGAAAGGCATGCTTACAGCGGCTGGCTGCCAGACAGGTTTATAGGAATGAAGTTACTCATCTGGCACTGAAATCCTGTCTAACCAAACATGTACATACAGCCTCGTCATTAGCAAAAGTCATTACTGCATGTTTCAGGATAGCAAATTATAAGAACGTTTACAGATCTGATCCTTCTTTAACTGAACAATATTCAGTTTTCTTTGATGAACTCAGTAATGTTATTTGTTTATAAAAAAGCACAAAGGTCCACTTTCAGAGATGATGAAGAAGAAGTAAATCTGGAAGAAAGTAAACATTCTAAAATATAACCAAAACTGGCTTACCTAAAAACACAAAATATGCAAACACAAACTTTCATTTCATCATCAAATAATATAAGGTAGCAGGACAAAGTTTTAAGGCTAGGCGTAAAACTTTCCTTTTTGATAAAGCTTATAGTTAGAGCGGCTTAGGTTATCCTGAGCTATCTCTGTAGTTATGTTGCTATAGGCTTAGGCTGCTGGAGGACATAATGACCACTTTCACCCTCTTCGCTACATTCTCATACTACTCTCCAATTTTGCATTATTTGCTGTTATTTCAGCTTTTAACTTCATGTTGTCTCGCTTTTCTCTTCCTAAAAGCTACACCTGGCCTGACTCTGTGTCTACCTGTGACACCTTCACAGGTAGACGATGCCCCTTTCTGGAGAGGGGCATCGTCCAAGCTTCTGCTGGCAACAACTTAATGCTCACCTTCTACTGATGATACACTTGGCCCTGTCTTTCAGTGTTTAACCCTTTCTCTCTCCTACTGACTGAGCTTTTACTGTGACTAACTATGTGCTCTCTTTCAGACTCTAACCTTGAAAACTAGGCTACTAAGATAGCCCAGCTGCACTGAGATGTTATAATGGGTAATACGAAGATGTTAAAAAGCCTAATGTTGCACTAGTAAGATGAAGAAATGCCTAATGCAGTGCTCCAAACACATTTAAATGATTAAGGTACTAAATGCTAACCCACATTCAAGTTTATCATGTTTTGAGTTCAACCTTGCAGAATGATAAGCCAAAAATGTTAATATCCAGCTACAGTCTAAATATGCTTTCTAAAGCGTGACTTAAAATGCAAAGCAGCAACTGTCATTTGTTGCGCCATTCTTCTGCATCAGCCCCTAGCTGTTTTAAAGGTGTTTGGGTGTTTTATCCTTAGATAACTCAGTTAACTTACTGTCAGTTAAATAATTGCAAAACGTAAAGTCTTTATTTTAATACAATTGAATGATTTAAAAGGGGGCAGGGCTAACGTGTTTAGAATAAATAATAAATATAGCAAAACAAAGAATGGTATGATTCCAAGCTTGATCTGATTTATGTAGTGGAAAGACACAAACTTTAAGCCAAAAAGTGCTACCAAGTTAAAACCGAAGAGCAGGCTGTTCTTCAACTGTGTCAGAGGATTCTCTAAGGAGAGGATAATGCTAGAATCCAAACTGGGTTTTACTGGGTCAAATCTGGAGGAGATGAGGAATGACAGTGAAATGATGTCAAAATTCCTGTCAAACCCATTTTTGGGCATACTGGGAATGTGATTCAAGAAAGGGAGGTAAGAGGTAATTTCAATCAATCAGTCAGTAAGTCAATCAGTCAGACACTTTATCATCATTGTCTTTATAACAACAGTTATAAAGTATAGTGCAAAGTGGTGCAAAATAAATAAATATAACTTATAAGGCTCTGGTGGTCAGTGGGGGCACAGATAGTAATACCGCATCCAAGGGCAGGATAAGAGAGGGGAGATATACTGTAAACAGTCAGATGTTTAAGGAATGCTAACTGGTTGCTGCAACAATGCAATAACCAGCTCACAGTAATTGTCATAGTGAGATCTGAGATGTGACGATGATGGGCAGGCACAGAGAAAGGGGGATTCACAGCCTGGGGACACCTGGTGCTTATGGACCTGTACCTTCTGCCTGAGAGTAACAGGTAAACCAGGTCATATACAGGATGGTACCTGTCCTGCAGGATGCTGTTCCACTTGTCTCAGTCAGCGGGTGGTATAGATAGTTCTGATCCTCGGGAGAGTAGTCCCGATGATCCTCCCTGCTGTTTAACCACCCGCTTGAGAGCCTGCTGGTCAGCCTTAGTGCAGCTGGAGAACCACGCAGGAATCCATAGATTAAAGCACTTCCAATGGCACATTTGGAAAGGTTTATCATAAGTTGCTGATTTTGGCCCATTTCAGTTTCTTCAGAAAGAAAGGACGTTGTGAGGCCTTTCAGCAAGCTGGAAAGATGATAGAACTCCAGGACAGGTCCTCAGTCTCAGTCACACTCAGGAATTCAAATTTTGTAACCCTTTCTATGACTTCGCTGCCAATATTACTACGGTCTTAACAAAAGCCCACAATTAGGTCTTTGGTTTTTTGATGGTAAGGACCAGGTTGTGGTTTTCGCACCATGATCCCAGCTGTTGTACCTCAGTTCTGTATGCTGTCTCATTGTTGCTGCTAATAAGCCCCAGCAAGGTGGTGGTATAAGCATATTTGATGGTGAAGAAGCTGTGCAGTCATGTGTGAGGAGGGTGTAGAGCACTGGGCTGAGCACACAGCCCTGTGGGGCCCCCGTAAGAATTGGAAAGGGTGGTGGAAGTGTGCTTGTCCACTCTCACACACTTTGTGGGATTCATTAAAAAGTCCAAAGTCCAGCTGCATAAGGTGTCGTTCTATCCAAGTTTGTGTAGCTTCAATAGGAGTTTGTTCGGCCATATTGTGTTATGAATATATATAAATCTGTAATAATCTGTCATTGGCTACTTTCACTTCAGTTTGGGTATCAAATTTGAACTATAGATTTTCTCAGTTTAGAATCTAGATTGCAAATAAATACACTTTAATTATTGTTAGAAATACAGAATAAGAGAAGCTGATGTCAAGGAGTCATTAATGACAAGGTGTGTGACCCCAGGGGTGGGAGGTGGCTAGACTCAGCCTCTCGTCTGTTTGACAGAGCAGAAAAAGAATAAAAACTACATTAGGATTCATTAGCCAATACGTCTGTTATTATGATCACCTGTATTTTTCTTCAGAGCACAAAAAAAACCGGTATGTGATCCTTGTTTCTCAGTTCAAATTGAGAGGAAAACCTTCAAGAAGAGTGTAAGCCGGACATTTTTACCCATTACAGAAAAATTGTTTAAACGAGTTTCTTTTTTCTTTAAAGAGCCGCTAATTTACATTGTAGAGACACCTCTGACACAGACCTCAGCAAGTTTGTTTTCTATTTGATCCACTCCATGTGTGAGGAAATGTGAGCGAGACTCAGGGAACACCCATCGGGATGTAGAAACATAACAAATAAGCCTGTCAGGGTCACTGAGTTGTTGATTCAAGGAAAAACATATGACTATACCAGAAATAAGGGTCATGATTTGAAAAATGATGAAACATGAAGGCCGACAGAGATATTAATGGGTTTACAGACAGCACAGAGGTTTAACTAATAATTAAATTTGTATAAGCAATACGACGCAAAGAGAAACAACTTAAACAGGTAAAACCAGCTGCAACGTTGCCAAGCAGACTGCGTGACACTGGGACTCTGGAGACAGCAGAGGATTGGAAACAGCACTGACAAATAAGCAGAGTGGCAGAACATGCCAGAACCATAAATCCAGTTAAACATTTTATCTAACAACAACAGGTTATTGAGATTTATAAAGTTCCAATCTGATCCTGACATTTGAATTTAAATATCTGCTGATATGTTTTATTTTTCAGTCCAGAACATTTGTTTTACGACTCTGGACTTCTTCTGATCTGCTCTAGTTCCATATCGAAAATATTTACAACGATCAAGCTAGATCTAGATTAAACTACTACACTACCTTTCAAACTAATGACAGGTTCTATAACTTGATGATTTGCAAAACCCAAATCAGATTTCACAAACTGAATAAAAGTTTCACAAGTGAAGTTTTTTAAGTAGGCCTCCTTGTAAGGTGATGAAGTAAAAGAAACTCGTTACTCGTTACCCGTACCTCATTCATTAGTTATCCTTTAGTTTTAGCTGGAATGTATTTGTTACAGTTGAAGTTTCTCCTCTTTGTCCTAATTTCTATAAAATCTATATAAAATATCCACAATATACAACTTTTTCCCAGTCAAGCATAGGCAGCAACAATAACCCAGCTGAATCTGAAAAAGAAAAACTAACTAAATGGGGGATATTTCTGTTTATGTAGGGAGAAACAAAGAATATCACCTGTAATAAAACTACTGTTCTAGGTTTGGTCCTGTGCTTTCTAGAATGTGAATGAAACTTCTCCATTATGTTGATTTATGTATATGATGACGGTGGAACAGCGCTCTAAAGAAAAGGATGTTTTACATATTTCTACACTTCTTTTGGTCACTAGTTAGTTTTTTTTAGAAAATATACAGATTTGGTTTTAAACAGACAGATACGACTACCTGGATTTAAAGATTGGGCCCGTGACAAATGTAGATTGTGAGATGTCCTCTGCTAAGTGACAGGAAGTAGGAATCTTCTAGAGAACATTGCTGGAAAGTGCAGAGCAGGACCTAGTTATTGGTAGCTAGACAGGGACATGCACAATGAAAGGGTTACTTAATTTTTACAACCAGCACTACACTACTGCTTGTTTTAGTCTGCAGGATTTTTCCCTCAAACGTTTCATAAATTACATTTGAGTTTAGTTTAAACCATGGTTTTTTTTTCCAACCAAAGCTGTATTCGGGTGGTGGCTAATTGAATTTGTTGACAGCCACAGAGGCTAATACATTTTGAGCCAGAGAGAGAACCCTGCTTTAGTCAAGAGCGGGACTGCATGCCAACTTCAGTGTCCCAATAAAACAGGAGTTTACCCGGAATGCCAAGAACATCTGATGGTGACGTTTTTAAGTTTTTAATAACTGTTATTTTTCGATTAGCCAATTCGTGCAGTTAGCATCACTAACTAACAATGTCTCTGTGTTTTCTAGATTGTATTTTCTAGTAAATAAGCCCACCTTGTGTCAAAGTCCTCTAACAAGCTGCTAACATTTTCAAATAGAGTATGATGGCAGAAAAAGACAAACCCTTTAGTACTGTAGTTAGCCTTCGTGTTGTTAGCGGAAGCTCCTGTAGAGCCCTGAGTGTCGCAGCACAGCGTTCTCTCCTGAGTTATTATTACTCTAACAATCCAACACAACCTTTTCTGCTCTAAATGTTAACAGAGAACTCATAATAGCAAAATATTTCAAAAGAAGGTAAAACTAAACTTCTACAGTATAATCAACCAAAACACAGGACCAAGGAGTATGGATCAGAAGCCTTGGGCTCGTGTCTAATTCAAGAATGACCTCAATGAAAGTGACACCATTTAAAAGGTTTTTAGGTGATCGTGACAGTAGGGTCGTAACAGTGTTTGGATGGATGGGCAGAAGCTTTTCTAAGGATCAGGATGAAGAAGACACAAGACAGAGGAACACATACATGCAGATGTAGTTAAACATCTGGACTTCAGTAGTGAAGTGATTCACAACCAGAAGAGGGAACTAAAGACATCCATCTTGGTTATGAAAATGCTCTCACAGACAGAGGCAGGCACAAAAGAATGCCATCGAGAGCTCAAAGACGCTTTATCTACCTGAAACTGAGAATCATGGCTCATCGAGATGGAGTTGGGGTGGAGAAGCTTAACGATTCCAGACAAATCAATCAACTTATTTGGGGGAGGAGCTTGGAGGTATCGTCCCTACCTGGGGAGGCAGCGTCCCCATCGAGCAGGTTGTCATCCTCGGTGGTGTGGAAGTCCATGATGATGCCGGCCCCATCCAGCAGCTCCTCGTCACTGCTGGCGCTGGCAATGCTGTTGTAGCTGTTCCTGCAGTAGCCTCTGTGGTAGAGCTGCTCCGACTCCATTTAGCAACGCACCGTTACCCTGAATGATAAAGGAGTGAGGGAGGAGGGGAGTGGTGAAGATACAGACAGGTGGTGCTGAGAGGAGGCTAGATCGCTGAGTCTACAAGGTGAAGTGGGTCTAAGCAGGTATACACTGATGGGTAAGGGTAAACGGCAAAGATGGAGGGGCACAAACTGAAGCATTCATGCACATTTATATTCCTGCATAACTCAAATTTATTCTGAGCTACAGCGCCTTGCAAAAGTCTCCATTCGTCTTGAACTTTTTTTGCCTTTTGTTCCGTTCCCACAACAAATGTCAGTGTATTTCATTGGCATTTTCTGTGATTGAACAAAACAAAGTAGTGTATAATTGTCAGTTTGAAGAAAAATGATTAAAAAAATGTATAAACTAACATCTGAAAAGAGTGATGTGCTTGTAACCTCAGCCCCTATAACTCTTATACCCCTGAATAAAATCTAGTAACCCTATGGTGGAAAGATGAACAACCTTCACTGTAAAATTTGTTGGTGGAAACATCAGGCTGTTATTCAGCAGAGACAGAGAAGCTGGTCAGAGCTGAGGAGAAGGATGGAGCTAAATACAGGTCAATCCTGGGGGGAAAAAAACCTATTAGAGGCACCAAAGGACTTGAGACTGGGGGAGGAGGTTCACCTTCCAGCAGGACAAAGACCCTAAACGGAATAACAGAAGGGTTTAGAGGGGGTCGGGCCTACAACATATTGACTCAGGGGGGCTTAACACAAACTAAAATACAAGTGATCAAGGTGTATGACTTATTCTGCAAGGCACCACATACAACAAATATAATTAGTCCCTAGTGTCAGCCCTCTGGACAAACTCAGCCTCAATGCCAAGCTAAAGCTTCCTTCATTCATTTTATCCACTTGTCAGATTGCCGTTTACTATTCTTCAGAGGATAAAGTGAAAAGTACATTTACAAGAAAAACGTGAACAAGATGACCATAAGGTGTGTCTGAGGCCGGTTTCCACCTACGGCAAAGAATTTGACCTTTCCTCTACAATTTAAGCACATATCTTCTGCCTTGTTTTGTTGTTTTCAGACCCTGATATATTGTTCTGACCTTCCTGCGTGAAAGCATCTTCATGTATTAACAGCTAAATTTCCATTTAAGTATATATAATGATCAAGGTATTCAACAATGGGTAAATGTAGGCATTTAAAAATATACTTATGTTTAAAAAAATATCTTTACAGCAACTTTTCCACAAAGACAGAATGACGATGGCATTACTGCTCCTGAACTGAGAGTGGACCTCCATGTTCTCCCAAACAACCCCACCTTGTGGACAAGCTAGAAGTGATCCTCTCCATGCTCCCTATAGTCCCTGTCCAGAGTGCCCTGAGAATCCGAGACAAGCTGAATATATTAGAGGAAATATTAGTTAGGAGACACAGCGAGTCAGAGCAATAATGAAAAAGGAGAGAGAAAGTTCAACAGGCTGCTGCAGGTCAACGTAAACTAAACAATTATTATACAGACTTAGACTGTTTTGTTAAAAACTCGTGATCAGGTCAGGAATATCATTTATCTAATACCTCATGGTGTTTTTGTGCAAGACAAAGATGACGGCAGGTGAAGAGATAGAAGTGCATATTTATACTCAGTAACTCACTGAAATGGAATGATCTAGAACTTTAAAAAGTGAAACAGCAGCAAAATGTTTCAGTTTGTTTGCTTCCTGTGGGTTTGACCATCACCAACGGAAGTCTGTGAGGAAGTAGAACATTCGTAGTCAGCTCTGGTTCATGTTTCTTGTCGTTTCGATGTTGCAGAACTAGACACATTTAGTGTTTCAACATAATACAGAGATATGCAGCCAATAGGTACAACAGGTTTTAAATGAATCAAAAGTAAACCAGTTCAACTGTAAAACTCCTCGTTAAAATAACTCCATTAGATGGCATTTTGAAAAAACGCTACCTGCATAAATACTGACATTTTATTTATGAGTGTAATTTTGGGCCAGGCAGCTCTGCTGCATGTCTGACTCCCCCTCTCTCTCTCTTTTCAACTCATTTCCTGTCAATCAACTTGCAAATTAAAGGACACTAGTGCCACAAAATAAAAATAATGAAAATCCTTAGTTAAGTGCCTCAATGCCAAGAACCCCCACCATTTTTGGTCTATAAAGCATCACTTTGTACTTCGTTTTTTGTGTTTCATAAATATCAGAAAGCTTAGCAGCATATGCTTTGATGCATAAATTGGGACAGTATTATAATTCCTTCAGTCCCTATTAAACTGAAAAACAAAACCTAATCAACGAACCCGAAGCATGTTTATTTTCCTTTTTTGATTTTCTATATTCCTTAGAAAATTATAGCAGGCAGGTAAAGCAACACGAAAAAAAAAAAGCAACAGAAATTGGTATCGGCCAAGAAAAACTTGATTGTTGCATATTTGTTGTCAAAAACCTGAACAAAGGAAAAGAAATTAAAGCAAAGCTTTTCAGAGCCAACAAGCTCATCGATTCGCTATAAGGCAGAAGTTCCCTCTGAGCTTTATCAAATCACCAAGTCCAGTAAATCCAATTTTCATTCTTCAGAGAACCAACCCTGAAGCAGGGATCTTCTGGGTTAGGCCATGTGACGTTGTTTTTTTATTACCCCTGAGCCAAATGAGAAAAGGTCAGGCTGCAGTTGAGAAAACCTCAAACTCCTACTTCTGCCTTGGAAAGATCGCTGAACATGGCTGATTTTAAACCCAATGAGCAATTTCAATCTTTTTAAGTTAACCTGATGCCACTATTACAATTCATTTTATGAGCTGTTTAATGATGTAAAAAGCATAGATGGAAGGAGCTGGAGTAAAGCAGTAATCGAGCCTCAAATTTCACTTTTTGGTTCTTTTGGCACCCCACACCCTGTCTGGGCTAGCAACACTCAGAGGCTGTTGGACAGATTTCACAGCTCATTAACAGCCTATTCAAATAAACTTCATATCTATTTATTAAAAATTCAAAAAACAACCCTCATCCAACTAACAATACTGCAACTCAATTGAGCTGAAATGTAAAGGTGGAACACATTTTAAACACATCAGGGGCGTTGATTCATGCAACCTCAACGGCAAACATACAGAGGTGCACATTTTTCTTTTCAACTTGACTACTTTATTAAGAAATTGCAGCTTTGTTTCTTAATGACTACATGATCTTTAAACCCTGCAGTTATGAAAGCTGCCAGATAATGCTTCGTCTGATATTTTGGAAGTGAAATCAGAAAGACTCCAGCGTGTTTATAACGGAGAAAGAGCTACTCAGTCAGTTGGATAACAGTCTTGCGTTTCCGGATGCGGTAGAGGAGAGAGACAAATCAGGCAAAACAATCAGCAGCAAAGGAACACTGCACACTACACGACTAGTTGAGCAGTGAGTTAGTTTATCTTCTCCCAGCTGGTCACCATGGAGGTGCTGCCCAGATGACTGTTGCTGAGATGTGACTCAGCGTTTACTCCAACCGACGGCCTCCTTCATACAGGGACGATACTTCGACACACACATACTTTATTTAAAAAAACCTGTGTTTTTCATGCTAATGTAATATTTAGCCAGATGGACAGAGTTTCATGGCAGCAAATGACGTTTGACCAAAGTGCCGCAAGTTATTTTTCATAACATAAATCTGCAACATTTAATTTCCATCCATAATGAATAAACAATTTTTGAATTCAACTACATTTAACAACTATGTTGTCCCTCAAGCGTTAACTCACCAAACTTTAAAAAACTGAGAATATCTACCCCTTTAATTGCCAGCTTGATTACTTGATTTAAATGTTGAAATTTACGAAAACACTGAGTTTTTTATATAACAAATGTTGCGGGAGCAGGTGGATGTTTTTTCAGCTATGGATTTTTAAAGGATTAGCAAAAATAGACTGACTGAATATTACTTTTTTTTTTGTATAGCATCTGATATAGAATAACTAGCCTCTTAAGTCATTTGAGGAATAGCATTCTATTGATCTTTCAAAAAATTAAAAGATAGAACGCAAATTTTGTTCAAAGACAGACTTTCTTACAAAAAAACTGCCACATTTGGTAACCCAGCAAAAATAACATCCTGATTGAGGGAAGAAATTTGTCCTAATAGGTCAAAATCCTCATAATTATTCTCAAGAGTTAAAACCATGAAAGCTTTAAAGTGCAGTACTTTTACTCAAAGTTACCAAACCATAAGAATTTCATGTGTGGGTTCTCTCCGGGTACTCCGGCTTCCTCCTACAGTCCAAAAAACATGACTGTTAGGTTAATTGGTCTCTCTACATTGCCATTAGACCTGCGTGACTGAGTGTGTGCGTGGTTGTTTATCTTGTGTGTCTCTGTGTTGCCCTGCGATGGACTGGAGACCTGTCCAGGATGTACCCCGCCTCCGGCCCATAGACTGCTGGAGATAGGGACCAGCTTCCCGTGACCCACCATGGAAGAAGCAGTAGAAAATGACTGACTGAAAAAATGATTTGTCAAAATATTTCGTATTTGAAATTTTCTTTTAAAAAGTGAAGCACTTAATGAAACCCAGACTAACTAATAATTGAGTGACTTCTAAACAAAGTTACACTATGTTGCCAAGAGGTATTGGGTCATCCCTTCAAATCGCTGAGCTCAAGTGTTCCAGCCACTTCCTTGGTGACATCCGTGCAACAGTGTTTTTGAGCCCTGGTCCTCAAGGCACACAGCCCTGCAGGATTCAGATGGTTCCTGCTTTGACACACTTGATTCAGATGACTGCAGTTCAGCAAAAAACAAACTCACGTGAGCTGAAGCAGGGAAACATTTCAAACCTGCAGGGAAGTGTTCCTTGAGGACCAGGGTTGAAAAAAACACCGCTGTATAAAATCCAGCACCTAGCCATGCTGACTCTCCCACAAACATAGGCCACATAGAATCAGAGAGTGGGGTCAGCAGATGCTGGGGTGCATAACGTGCAAAGGTCACCAACTTTCTGCTGAATCAATATCTACAGACCCCCAAACTTTATGTTGCCTTCAGTTTAGCCTAAGAACAGAGTTAAACTTGGCCCAGCTGTCACAACCCTGTCGGCCAGCCGTTTGTCAAATATACCTGAGTATCAGCACACTGGCAAATAAACATCAACCTCAGTTAATGTTTAACCTTTAACCTTTACAGATCTAAAGGACAACTGGTCAACAGCCACAACAGATTGGATATTACCCTGCTATATTAAATCTTAAAATATTTTTTAAAAAGGGAGAAACAGCGAAACAGGTATGGATATTACAAATCTCATATTCCTACACTATTTTCCACCATTTGAGTAAGTCATTTTTAATTGTATTTCAATCATGTCACCTGGTTGCACCCCTCATCATCTGCTGTGGGCGTGGTGTTGACACTTGCACAGTTTCAGCTAAGTAACTATGAAGACTACTTTTATCATCTAAAGCAGGCAAACTGTGGGAAAATGAATTCAAACTGATCAACACTCATTTCTCCCTCACACATGTACTCTGCAAAATGAAGAGTTATAAAAATACTTTTATAAACCAGAAACGTCTACATGACGTGGTAATTTGCTACTTTTATGCATTTGATGGCATTCTAAACATACAAATGTCTCATTAGCTGCTCAAAGTTTTGCACGCAATTTGATCATTAGAAGATACATCCTTAAAAACAGGCTATCTTTTCACAGCTGTATACACCTATGATAGATCTATTAAGTAAGCAATAGTACTAATAATATAAACCAGAAGTTACTAAAACTCCAGTTCTTGAGGGCCAGAGCCCTACTACCTTTAGATGTGTCCCTGGTCTCAACCACCTGAATTACCTCCTCAGCATCCAGTCAAGTCCTGCTAATCACCTAATTATTAACATCAGGTATGTTGAAGCAGACACATCTAAATGCTGCAGGACACATGGTCTAACAAAATGCACTAAATGATTGGTTAGTGATGTGAGTAAAGGTTCAAACAGTTAAAATCAACGTGAAACTACAACATCTACAGTCTCCTCCACTGTTACTTTATTTTGAAGAGTGGCCAAAAGAAATAGGCCTATATCTCGTCACATGTGTATCCCCGGCAAACAAAGTAACGGGTTCCTGGTTAAATGTTACAAGCCACTCTGATCAATTTAAAAAGAAGGATGTAAAAGGTAACACACACTTACTGAACCGTCTGCGATGGTGTCTCCTGTTATAACTGTTCGTGTCATTTGAAATTAGCAACTGGCTGCATTTCACAGTAATCGGATTTCACCCTAAATGCCACCGTGGTAAATTAGTAAACTGTGTTTTTTTTAAGCGGAGTTTAAGTTGTAACATACGCAGAAGACGTGGAGAGAAACATGAGGCACTTCGTTTCCAGGAATACAAACAGGATCGGTACATTTCAGATTTTTCAGAGTAAATAATAAAAACCGTGTCAGTAACAGTCGGTTCCTTGTAGCTCTGGGTCGTTAGCATCTGTTACATCTGTATTCGTCTGGTGAAAATGACCAGGACAAAAAAGGCACAGCAACAGGGAGCTATTCGCATGCAAACAGAGCTTAAAGTAGGCTCTGTCTGCAGCCAACGGCCCTCTTCCATGACAACATCAGCAACATGAATTCAGACATTCACATAAGCTGGTGAATTTCCACTCAGTTCACATCAACTGCAACAAGGGCTCATGCTAGCAGAGCTAGCCTCCGCGGCTAGTTAGCCAACTAACGAACACCTGTTTGGCAGCAAGACAGGTGAGAAATGGGTCAGAGTTCAGCGCATTTACAGGTTAAACATGAAGGATGGATGGTTGGCCTCGGGTGTTAAGACCTCTATCCGAGCAGTCAGCGAACCTTCACCTCTACAGCTGCGACAGATTAAAACAAGCAACAGCGTACCTTCCTGATGCCTCAGTTCCAGCTCCGACATTGCAATTCATCCTTTTGCTCAGATAAAGCTGGGCGTATTTGTGTTATTTTCCTTTCTAAATGACATAAATAAATGACATTCTCCTCATGATCATGGTGGTGTTTTCTTCCTTCAGTCACATTTCTGTCAGTGACGTAAACTTCCTGTTCCCATTCCAACGACCATCCCAGCAGCGGCGGCTGGAAGGAGGACTTCTGATCAATAATTCATCCAGGAAGAAGGAAAAGGTCCTGTAATCAGAATCAGATTTATTGCCAAGTTCGAACATACAACAAATAAGGAATTTGACTCCGGTACACTTTGCTCTCTGGGTTTATTTATTTATATATTTTTTTGCTTTATAAGATATATTCTGCATATATCTTTATGTACATCAGAATCAGAAAAGTGTCAGTGTGGTTTCCGGGCTTTGTTAACAAGGCTGGTGGCAGATGGGAAAAAACTGTTCTTGTGGCGTGAGGTTTTGGTCCGGATGTACCGCAGCCTCCTGCCAGAGGGGAGAGTTTCAAAGAGTCTGTGACCGGGGTGGGAGGGATCAGCCAGAATCTTCCCTGCCCGCTTCAGGGTCCTGGAGGTGTACAGTTCCTGGAGCGACAGTAGACTGCAGCCAATCACCTTCTCAGCAGACCGAATGACACGCTGCAGCCTGCCCTTATCCTTGGCTGAAGCAGCGGCGTACCAGATGGTGATGGAGGAGGTGAGGATGGACTCAATGATGGCTGTGTAGAAGTGCACCATCATAGTCTTTGGCAGGTTGAATTTCTTCAGCTGCCGCAGGAAGAACATCCTCTGCTGGGCTTTCTTGATGAGGGAGCTGATGTTTGGCTCCCACTTGAGATCCTGGGAGATGATGGTTCCCAGGAAGCGGAAAGATTCCACAGTGTCAATTATGGAGTCACAGAGGGTGATGGGGGCAGGTGGTGCTGGGTTCTGCCTGAAGTCCACAACCATCTCCACTGTCTTTAGAGCGTTGAGCTCAAGGTTGTTCTGGCTGCACCAGTCCAACAGATGGTCCACCTCCCATCTGTACGCGGACTCGTCACCATCGGAGATGAGTCCGATCAGGGTGGTGTCGTCCGCAAACTTCAGAAGCTTGACAGACTGGTGAATGGAGGTGCAGCTGTTGGTGTACAGGGAGAAGAGCAGAGGAGAGAGAACACAGCCTTGAGGGGAACCGGTGCTGATGGTCAGGGAGTCAGAGACGTGCTTCCCCAGCCTCACGCGCTGCTTCCTGTCAGACAGGAAGTCAGTGATCCACCTACAGGTGGAGTCGGGCACACTCAGCTGGGAGAGCTTCTCCTGTAGCAGAACTGGGATGATGGTGTTGAAGGCAGAGCTGAAATCCACAAACAGGATCCTGGCATAGGTTCCTGTGGAGTCCAGGTGCCGGAGGATGAAGTAAATACATATTTACAATATACACATATACAAGGTGGAATTGCGACTTCAGTATGAAGTTGTTTGGTACTCTTATTAAAAGTTTAACAGAGAAACAGCTTGGGGGAAGAAACTGTAACTAAACAGTTTATGTGCAGGGTGTGTGGGGTCTGCAGAGATTTTTGCAGCTGTAAGGTGTTCAGTCAGTCATCAAGGATCTAAGATGAGCTCGTATGGATACTCATAAACACCTTTGTAATGGTATAATGAATTAGCATATCAATCGCAAATGCTGTTCAAAAAAGAATTATGCAGTTGAGGAACAGCTACACCAGTGTTACACCGCACAAAAAATAAGAAAACAACCGCATTTTACTTGAAGCAGTGCAAAAAAAACAAAAAACAACAACAACAACCCACAAACACTATGATTTTATGTAATAAATGGTCGCGCAGTTATTTACAAACAGAAATCAGTTTGTAAGTTTTAACTATGAAATATGTGCTCCAAGAAATTGAGGAAGGTGAGGGATCCGCCCAGAACTACACGGCAGGACCTAGTCAATGACCTGAAGAGAGCTTGGACCTATAAGGAGTGGCTCAGTAAGAAGTATCTTAAGGTCCTGGATTGGCCTAGCCAGTCTCCAGACCCGAACCCTATTCAAAATCTTTGGAGGGAGCTGAAAGTCCGTATTGCACAGCGACAACCCTGAAACCTGAAGGATCTGGAGAAGATCTGTATGGAGGAGAGGTCCAAAATCCCTGCTGCAGTGTGGGCAAACCTTGTCAAGAACTAGTCTTTAAAGTTCAGTCAGTCAGTCATTTTCTACCACTTATTCCATAGTGGGTCGCAGGGAAGCTGGTGCCTATCTCCAGCAGTCTATAGGCAAGAAGCAGGGTACACCCTGGACAGGTCGCCAGTCCATCACAGGGCAACACACAAACAACCATGCACACACTCATTAATTCACCTAAGGGCAATTTAGAGTGACCAATTAACCTAAAAGGCATGTCTTTGGACTGTGGGAGGAAGCCAGAATACCTGGTGAGAACTCACGCATGCACAGGGAGAACATGCAAACTCCATGCAGAAAGACCTCCGGACGGGAATCAAACCCAGAACCTTCCTGCTGCAAGGCAACAGTTTTACCAACTGCACCACCGTGCAGCCTTTTAAAGTCTTTAAAGTTTTTAAGGGTAATTGTTAATAGAAAATTTCAATTGAATAAAATGAAAAGTATGCAAAATATTGCAATTTTGAGTTTTTAAAATTCACCAACACTTCGTTTTGTATTATTCATTTTTCTTCCATATTATTGGTAAAGACAACGCTTGCGTGACCAATACAAAACATTGGTTTTGCAGAAAAGGGGAATAAAAAAGTCCTATATAATGTTGAAGCATAAGAACATCCCAAAATTCTTTATAACGTGTTGAAATGTAACTAAATTATTGCCAAATAATATATGTAGAGTAATATAGGTACATCCTTATTGCTATACAGTATTTCAATAAATGCCTGTGATTGCCTATCTTTAGTTATTTTTGCCTAACAGTGCCATCTAGTGATTATTGTACGTAACATTATTTATTGATAGGGAAAAGCCTCAGATAAACGTCTGACCTGATTTTCTTTATAAAAACATAAATAGAAACAAATTTAGAATAATTACAGTAGGACTCAAAGTTTAAACCAGTGTCAGCTTTTTAGATTATCTTCATAAAATCCACCATTATTACAAGCAGAATATCTCTTGACTGCTTAACATTGCATCCCTAATCATTATTAATCACCTGAAAGCACAAATCTTTCTATGATTAACTAATTATTCTTTCAACTATGCATGGGTTTAAATGGGATAATCAGAAAAGGATGCCTATGTGATTCCTACACATTATTCCTGTCCAAATTTGATATTTTGTCAAACTATTATAAACATAGCTTTCATTTCCTTCTCTGTCACATGTTTAAGGTATGAATACACAAGTTTTCTATGAATTTACGACAGATACTTTTCCTTTTACTGTTTTCATTCTCATTTAGTAGTAATCAAATCCTTTAAGGTTTTTTTTTTTTATTCAACAGAATAAATCCGGACACAGAAATGTATCTAAAAGAAAGAAAAAAATTCAGACATCCTTTTCTGCTTCAATAGACGATTTTATCTTTGCACTTTAATCACAATCAGGTTTGACTGAGACTCTGGTAAAAAGCAGTGTCCCTGCGATGCTGTTGGACAGGCATGTTCCTCCTGGTTCTATTGACTTTCTCCAGATCGACTTCCACCAGCACCATGCCTGGCTTCTCTCCTCCACAGTCACCCACCACATCACCCCAGGGGTCCACGGCCAAGGCGTGGCCATACGACGTACGCTTCTCGTGGTGCCGGCCTACTTGCGCTGCTGCCAGGACAAAGCACTGTGTTTCTATTGCCCGTGCACGGAGTAACACCTAGAAACACATTACAGCACAATCATTAACATTTTACTTATTAAACTGATACAATGTTTGTATTTTGTTTTCGCATGGAAAGGTATGGAGTTCTTGCAGTTTAATCACCTTTAGTTAAAATATCACATTTCGTGGTTTTTACTCAAAGATTTGAAATTGTAGAATATGATCTAATTGTTTTTATTTTAAACAGAATAATTATTTCTACTGATGAAAAAATACTCTAACATATTAATTCTAAAACTGTTATGTGTACCATTTATTTATGGTAATTCTGATTGTGTCACATAAATTTGAACAAAACGATAGAATACTCGTACTCGTCATTTTCCGCTTCATCCAGGATAGAGTCGTGGGGGCAGCAGACTCAGTAGAGACACACAGGCGTCCCTCTCGCCAGACATCTCCTCCAGCTCCTCCAGAGGGAGCCCAAGGCGTTCCCACACCAGCTGAGAGACATAGTCCCTCCAGCGTGTCCTGGGCCTCCTCCTGGTGGTACATTCCTGGAACACCTCCCGAGGAAGGCGTCCAGGAGGCATCCGGTACAGATGCCTGAGCCACCTCAACTGGCTCCTCTCGATGTGGAGGACTCTAATCGGAGCTCCTCCCAGATGGCCGAGTTCCTCACCTTATCTCTAAGGGAGTGCCCGCCACCCTACGGAGGAAGCTCATTTTAACCGTTTGTGTCCAGGATCTCGATCTTTCGGTCATGGCCATAGGTGAGGGTAGGAACATAGACGACCGGTAAATGGAGAGCTTCGCTTTTCGGCTCAGCTTTTGCTTCACCACAACGGACAGGCACAGTGTCCCCATTACTGCAGCGGCCGCACCGATCCGATCCATCTGTCGATCTCCTGCTCCATTCTCCCCTCACTCGTGAACAAGACCCCAAGATACCTGAACTCCTCCACTTGAGGCAGGAACCCCAACCTGCCTCAAGTGGAGGAGAGGAAGAGGACAAGCCACCCTTTTCCGGCCGAGAACTATGGTCTCAGACTTGGAGGAGCTGATCTTCATCCCAGCCGCTTCACACACGGCTGCGAACCGCCCCAGTGCATGCTGTAGGTCTTGGCTAGAGGAGGCCAGCAGGACCACATCATCAAAAAGAAGAGACGAAATCCCCTAGTCCGCAGAGTCCAACATGCACTGGGAACATGTCCGACTTAGTGCCGGCAATGCGGACCAAACTCCTGCTCTGCTTGCACAGAGACCGGATGGCCCCTAATAAAGGGCCCCCGACTCCGTATTCCTGAGGCACCCCCCCCCCCCACACACAGGGACACAGGAGAGGGACACAGTCGAATGCCTTCTCCAGGTCCACAAAACACAAGTGGACCAGTTGGGCAAACTCCCATGAACCCTCGAGGACCCCGTTGAGGGTATAGAGCTGGTCCAGTGTCCCACAGCCGGGATGAAAACCACACTGCTCCTCCTGAAGCAGAGATTCAACTATCAGCTGGACTCTCCTCTCCAATACCCTTCAATAGGCTTTACCAGAGAGGCTGAGGAGTGTGATCCCTCTGTAGTTGGAACACACCCTCCTGTCACTCTTGTGAAGGGGGACCACCACCCTGGTCTGCCAGTCCAGAGGCACTGCCCCCGACTGCCATGCAATGCCAACCATAACAGCCCCACAGCATCCAGAGACTAATCAGGGCGGACCTCATCCACCCCTGAAGCCCTGCCACCATAGAGCTTTTTAACCACCTCGGTGACTTCAGCCTGGGTGATGAAAGAGTCCAACCCCGAGTCCGTAGTCTCTGCTTCCACCAGTGAATGTGTGACAGCAGGATTGAGGAGATCCTCGAAGTACTCCTTCCACTGCCTGATAATGTTCCCAGTCGAAGTCAGCAGTTCCCCACCCCCATTGTAAACAGTGTTGGCGAAGCACTGCTTGCTCCTCTTGAGGCGCCGGACGGTTTGCCAGAATCGGCTAGTAACCCGGGCCGTGGCACACTTAATATTAGCTATAAAAATCACCCACTAAATACAGAAGTGGTGTATAAGTACTGACGTTTTTAATTTTAGAAAACCTTTTTGCTGATCTGCTTATTACAGAGTAACAAGTATACTAGCTCATGTTAGCTAGGTATTTACGTGGGCTTTCTGCCTGGGTAGCTAGCTTGCAGCTTGCTGTTTAACAGACATGGCTCTTGTAGCTTGTCAACTTTAGTTTTAAAATTGTGTTACCCTAATAAGATTGACGGGTGGTGCCGCTTTGGCTTCCACACTACGACTGTCCGGAAAGATATTTCCAATCAGCCAAATATTCTCTTGCTTTCCTGTCAGAAAAGCCTTCTTTCAGCCAGCAGACCAGGAATGAGCGGCCGTAAGTGAAATCTCTAGTCACTCAGATAATTTATCTGGCATCTCATTAGAAGTACTTTAAATCATAAGAACAGTATGATGGAAACCTTGATACCTGTAAGCGCTCCATGCTTCATATTTTAGTATAGTATTGTTATCCTACCTCCCAGTGTGCGGCTCCTGTTGCTACAGTGAAGGCTGATGGGTATGTAAGGATATCTGCACCATGTCTTTGCAAAGCAAGTGATAACTCAGGGAACCTCAAATCATAGCAAACTCCCAGTCCGACCTACAGTACATAAACAAAACCACAGAAATACAGATGATGCCAACATAGTTTAATGTCCACAACATGTAATAGTGCCAACAAAGGGCATGCTCTACTTAGGAAGACATCCAAAAATTGATATAGTGCAAACATAATCTGTTGGTGCTATGTTTCTCATTCAAACCTCAAAATCCTTCCCTATGTCTGGCTTACAAATTTATTTCAAACAGAATAGTAAGATAAATATAACTGATTTATTTTATTTCTTTATCCTCAGACATACAGTACCTATCATATAATGACTTATCATGCTTGCGCAGTGCTATGAGGAGATAGCTACCGTTCAACAGTAATCCCACCTTGCCAATGGGAGTCTGGACTGGAGGAACCAGGGAGGCTCCAGGGATGGTGAAGGCACTCTCTTTGAGTGACACACCCTTTTCTGGCAGTTCCACATCAAACAAATGGGACTTCCTGTAGACTGACATGATGTCACCTGTCGATTTAATGACAGTTCATCAGTGTAAACATTGTATGATACCTCAGAATAAGGGTAGCTCTTTTGTTTAAATTATGAGATACACTGCACCTTTGTTATTAATGATAATATGACTGTTATAAATACGTCTGTCGCTCTCCCAATCATGTCCTCGTTCATGAAATCCTCCAAGAGACAGCCACACCTCCAACTTCCTGAAACAGTTTAAAATACCAATAATGTAAAACTATTTCTTATTATTATTTATACCATATTTTGGATATATAAAGCTGTGTTGCTCCACCTGGCGAGCTGAGTGTATCGGGAGATCATGTCCCCTCTCAGACTTTCTGACAGTGACAAGGTCTCCTCTCTGCTGGATCCAATGTAGTCAAACCCCTCTGGCAGGAAAACCATGCAGGCCCCTTGCTGTCGGGCTTCCTCAAGCAGCTGTTTACACGCAGAGAAGTTGGCCTCCTTGTCTGGGCTTGCTGTAACTTGACAGACTGCTGCCACAGGCGGAGGGGAAGTGGACATCCTGCAAATATAAGGAGGAACCTCAGGAAACATGTCAAGTCAACAATGGTTGATAATTAACTGTACAAGTTACTGGGCTTTTTCTATGGCACACTTAATGTTTGACTTTGTCCTCCAGCTTTTACTTTTATACCAAGCAAAACTATGGAAAACAGTAATATTTAAATAGGCTAGCCCTATAAGATGAAGTTATGTTTAAATGTAAATAAATTAAGCATTAAAACAGCTGCCTCTATGCTCCAACTCCAATATCAATGACGTTGTTTGGAAATATCTCAACAGTAGAAATAACAAAAAATATTATTCTTATCAAAAAATCACTTGTTATAACTTTTGAATAAATATCTTGAATATAAAAACAAACATACCTGTTTTGCAGCATGTAATGGTGTCTCAGAGCCGGCAGGGAGGCCACATATTTCACAGATGATCCCAAAATGTACCTGAACATTGGTCCCATGCACGGTCGCCTTCACTATTTACATTACGTTAGTGTTTTACTAATGTTTGGTTTCATGCTTAGCTCAGTCCTCTGCAGTGACAAGGTGCGAAGCTTTATCTTCTTCTCTGCTATGCATCAAAGTGTAGTGCACTCTAACGCCATCTACTGGGAACTCTTCAGCACTAAAATATTACAAAAATGAAAAGTCTCCAGAAGAAAATGAATAAGGGCTTCGAAGAACATAAAAAAAGCCAGATTAAAATAGAAAGAGTAAATATCAACATTGTTTAGTCATTATGTAGGTGAGGTAAACAAGGTCTTAGAGTTTATAAGGATGTATAATGGCTGTGGTGTTAGTTAAAATGGTAATTTAACAAACATGCTAGTGTAGTCAAGCCAGTAGACTTTATAGGCTTACTGTCAATTGTGTTACATATTCACAGACAATTCTGTGAAACATTTTTTCTACCTTTATGATACAACTAATACTTTCTTTTATACAGAGCATCTTCATAATGAACCTACAGCTGTGAACAACTTATGTGGATGTACCATATTTAAGGAGTTTAATTGCCATTCTTCTAAGTTGTGAGCATCCCATTC
The DNA here is from genome assembly GCF_021462225.1 of Girardinichthys multiradiatus. Classification (NCBI taxonomy): domain Eukaryota; kingdom Metazoa; phylum Chordata; class Actinopteri; order Cyprinodontiformes; family Goodeidae; genus Girardinichthys; species Girardinichthys multiradiatus. Next base: position 31,918,348 of record NC_061807.1, read on the forward strand.
CTCTGTCCTCCAGCCAGACTGTCTACATTATAAAATATGTTTTAATATATTCATATATTTTTGCATATGGATTTAAGTTAGGAGAATGTAGTGCTTGAGTGCATTGCAAAATTTACTTAATTATTTTAGTTTTGCTTTGCTACTCCAAGACTTCAGCTCAGCCCAAACTTGCTTTCCAAATTTGAAGAGGTTCTTAAAGTGTTTTGATTCCTTAATATATTACATTTAATTAGACTTCTTTACAATGAAATCTTTCTTAATACAGAGGACTATCCCTCTGAAGTAATGTAAAACAAAGTACAAAATAATAATATCAGATTATAAGAGAAACTTAATTGTTAACAATGTTATTACGTTGTTATATATATGTTGATCTATATTTGAACGTAACATAGAATTAGTAACAATCATATTTAGCTATAACAAAAACTCTTCACTTTCTTATAAATAATTATATTTATAAGAATTCAAGGCTAACCGGTAGTCCTTCCCCATGGCCTCACCGAACTCCTCCCAGGCCCGAGTTTTGCCTCTGCCATGGCCAGAGGCATAAAAAAAAAACCAAACAAAAAAAACTGTGTATATATATATACACACACACACACACACACACACACACACACACACAATGCTCAAAAAAATAAATGGAACACTCAAATAACACATCCTAGATCTGAGTGAATGAAATATTCTCATTGAATACTTTGTTCTGTACAAAGTTGAATCTGCTGACAACAAATTCACACAAAAATCATCAATGGAAATCAAATTTATTAACCAATGGATGCCTGGATTTGGAGTCAACCACAAAATTAAAGTGGAAAAACAGACTACAGGCTGATCCAACTTTGATGTAATGTCCTTAAAACAAGTCAAAATGAGGCTCAGTATTGTGTATGACCTCCCTACAACACCTGGACATGCTCCTGGTGAGACGGTGGATGGTCTCCTGAGGGATCTCCTCCCAGACCTGGACTAAAGCATCCGCCAACTCCTGGACAGTCTGTGGTGCAACGTGATGTTGGTGGATGGAGCGAGACATGATGTCCCAGATGAGCTCAATGGGATTCAAGTCTGGGGAACGGGCGGGCCGGTCCATAGCTTCAATGTCTTCATCTTGCAGGAACTGCTGACACACTCCAGCCACATGAGGTCTAGCATTGTCCTGCATTAGGAGGAACCCAGGGCCAACTGCACCAGCAGATGGTCTCACAAGGGGTCTGAGGATCTCATCTCGGTACCTAATGGCAGTCAGGCTACCTCTGGCGAGCACATGGAGGCCGTGAGGCCCTCCAACGGAATGCCACCCCACACCATTACTGACCCACTGCCAAACTGGTCATGCTGAAGGATGTTGGAGGCAGCAGATCGCTCTCCACGGTGTCTCCAGACTCTGTCCTGTCTGTCACATGTGCTCAGTATGAACCTGCTTTCATCTGTGAAGAGCACAGGGCGCCAGTGGCGTATTTGCCAATCCTGATGTTCTCTGGCAATGCCAAGCGTCCTGCACGCTGTTGGACTGTGAACACAACCCCCATTTGTGGACGTCGGGCCCTCATACCATCCTCATGGAGTCGGTTTCTAACCGTTTGTGCAGACACATGCACATTTGTGGCCTGCTGGAGGTCATTTTGCAGGGCTCTGGCAGTGCTCCTCCTGTTCCTCCTTGCACAAAGGCGGAGGTAGTGGTCCTGCTGCTGGGTTGTTGCCCTCCTACACCTCCTCCATGTCTCCTGGTGTACTAGCCTGTCTCCTGGTAGTGCCTCCAGGCTCTGGACACTACACTGACAGACACAGCAAACCTTCTTGCCACAGCTCGCATTGATGTGCCATTCTGGATGAGCTGCACTACCTGAACCACTTGTGTGGGTTGTAGAGTCCGTCTCATGCTACCACGAGTATGAAAGCACCACCAACAATCAAAAGTGACCAAAACATCAGCCAGAAAGCATCGGTACTGAGAAGTGGTCTGTGGTTCCCACCTGCAGAACCACTCCTTTATTGAGTGTCTTGCTAATCGCCAAAGATTTCCCCCTGTTGTCTATTCCATTTGAACAACAGCTGTGAAATTTATTGTCATTCAGTGTTGCTTCCCAAGTGGACAGTTTGATTTAACAGAAGTTTGATTTACTTGGAGTTATACTGTTTTGTTTAAGTGTTCCGTTTATATTTTTGAGCAGTGACAGCTGGGTTTTCTCTTCGCAGCTGAACTGCATTTGCGCACAGGCAGTCTCATGGGCCCCCTTTTGCACATCTAGACTCGGGTCCTACTGGGGAGCACCTTCCAAGATGGCAGCCAACAGCAGCAACACGGGTAACAAGTCTAGCAGCAGCGGTGGAGGAAAACAGTCCGGCCCGTCGGCTGAACAGGTGCTCTTACATGCACACAGACTACATTTAGTCGATACATACATTGTTGGTGTTAATCGGCGGAGTCTGGTGAAGTGAAAGCCGTCAGTTGGACGGCCGGCTAGCTTAAGCTAACGTTAGCTTCCCCGTCGCCATCATCAGAGCATCAGTCTGCTTCCTAAAACCTCTCATTGCCGATGTTCACAGAGATGTCAGTATAGCCAGTCATTTAAAATGAATTTATATCGGGCTATGGCTCTGATGAAGTAATTTAAACTTTAACATCCCTACAAGTTGTCAGTGTGGTTGTGGTATGACGAGGCGAAAGGCTATTTTTATGGGTTTCTTGTAGTGTCCCTTATCCTTCACATATGCTACAACTACAGGTCCTTCTCAAAATATTAGCATATTGTGATGAAGTTCATTATTTTCCATAATGTCATGATGAAAATTTAACATTCATATATTTTAGATTCATCGCACACTAACTGAAATATTTCAGGTCTTTTATTGTCTTAATACGGATGATTTTGGCATACAGCTCATGAAAACCCAAAATTCCTATCTCACAAAATTAGCATATCATTAAAAGGGTCTCTAAACGAGCTATGAACCTAATCATCTGAATCAACGAGTTAACTCTAAACACCTGCAAAAGATTCCTGAGGCCTTTAAAACTCCCAGCCTGGTTCATCACTCAAAACCCCAATCATGGGTAAGACTGCCGACCTGACTGCTGTCCAGAAGGCCACTATTGACACCCTCAAGCAAGAGGGTAAGACACAGAAAGAAATTTCTGAAGGAATAGGCTGTTCCCAGAGTGCTGTATCAAGGCACCTCAGTGGGAAGTCTGTGGGAAGGAAAAAGTGTGGCAGAAAACGCTGCACAACGAGAAGAGGTGACCGGACCCTGAGGAAGATTGTGGAGAAGGGCCGATTCCAGACCTTGGGGGACCTGCGGAAGCAGTGGACTGAGTCTGGAGTAGAAACATCCAGAGCCACCGTGCACAGGCGTGTGCAGGAAATGGGCTACAGGTGCTGCATTCCCCAGGTCAAGCCACTTTTGAACCAGAAACAGCGGCAGAAGCGCCTGACCTGGGCTACAGAGAAGCAGCACTGGACTGTTGCTCAGTGGTCCAAAGTACTTTTTTCGGATGAAAGCAAATTCTGCATGTCATTCGGAAATCAAGGTGCCAGAGTCTGGAGGAAGACTGGGGAGAAGGAAATGCCAAAATGCCAGAAGTCCAGTGTCAAGTACCCACAGTCAGTGATGGTCTGGGGTGCCGTGTCAGCTGCTGGTGTTGGTCCACTGTGTTTTATCAAGGGCAGGGTCAATGCAGCTAGCTATCAGGAGATTTTGGAGCACTTCATGCTTCCATCTGCTGAAAAGCTTTATGGAGATGAAGATTTCATTTTTCAGCACGACCTGGCACCTGCTCACAGTGCCAAAACCACTGGTAAATGGTTTACTGACCATGGTATCACTGTGCTCAATTGGCCTGCCAACTCTCCTGACCTGAACCCCATAGAGAATCTGTGGGATATTGTGAAGAGAACGTTGAGAGACTCAAGACCCAACACTCTGGATGAGCTAAAGGCCGCTATCGAAGCATCCTGGACCTCCATAAGACCTCAGCAGTGCCACAGGCTGATTGCCTCCATGCCACGCCGCATGGAAGCAGTCATTTCTGCAAAAGGATTCCCGACCAAGTATTGAGTGCATAACTGTACATGATTATTTGAAGGTTGACGTTTCTTGTATTAAAAACACTTTTCTTTTATTGGTCGGATGAAATATGCTAATTTTGTGGGATAGGAATTTTGGGTTTTCATGAGCTGTATGCCAAAATCATCCGTATTAAGACAATAAAAGACCTGAAATATTTCAGTTAGTGTGCAATGAATCTAAAATATATGAATGTTAAATTTTCATCATGACATTATGGAAAATAATGAACTTTATCACAATATGCTAATATTTTGAGAAGGACCTGTATAATGAATACGCCACAGAATGACACTCTTGTCATTTTGGTTGTAATACAAGATGCACAACAATATGAGCACAATGTGGAGAGCACAATAACTATAGGGGCAATGACGGAGAATTAAAAACAAAACCTTAAATATAATGTAAAAAGTTAACGTTTATGGGGACATTTTAAATAAAAAGGAAGCATTAATATACAATGATTTCTTTACTCTTTTTTTTTATACAATTGAGTATGTTTGCTTTTTACACATTCACTGTGAAATTTGTCAAAAAATAAATCATATTTGTTTAAGACATTTTCTAATTATTCCCTATTATATGTAAGATAATGCCATAACCTAAAGCTAAACTTGAAATTGTACTCAATCGAGCACTTTTTTTCCCCCCTAACACTAAATAAAAGCTGTTTTTCTGTGTGCTCAGTTGTTTGGCAAGTGAGCGTTTTGACCATATTATGTGCATTTTCAAACACCTAAATGCTTATTGGATATGTGTAATAAGGGAGGGTGTGGCCTAAGGAAATTAAAAGCCTATGAGGATGTATGCATAAAAAGTGGCTCAAGAAAGAGATTCAAATGACTCTGAAAAGTCAATAAAAAATCCAGAAAGATTGCAGCACTCTTGAAGATGCCAGCATCTCTGCATGGGATCACAGAGCCATTAAACATTTTGTTGAAAATAGACAACTGGGTCGCAGAAAGGTGTTGAAAGAAAACACACAATTACCAAATATCTCAGAGGAATCAAATGTAAGGCTACACAGAACCTATTTTCCTCCAGTGCTGTCATATTCCAGAACCTACCTGGAGGGCCCAGAAGGTGTCGTGTACTCAGAGCAGGTATGAAAGGCTGAAACCCAACCTCCACTGTACAAGGCACATAGGTTGAAACATTGAGACTGGACCAGAACATACCAGAAGACAGCTTTTTTTGACTAATGCCATGAGAGGGACTCTTGATGGACTTGAGCCATAATCAGCACAATAAAGATATTTGTAAAGATGAGCTAGTTGAATCTTTTCAGGTTGCAAATAGACCCAAAATCAACTCACAAACCTACTGCCAGTTCTAAAGACACTTTCTACAAGCAGTGGCTCAGAGAAAAGTCTGCATTTTTCAAGACAGCCATGATTGTTCTGCAGGACAATGCTCTATTGCAAACATCAAAGTGCTCCGCTGTGTGGCTCCCGAGTGAAGGCTTTAAAGAAGAAAGAAGAATGATATAGCCCCCATCATAATCTGGCCTTAATACTGTTGAGATCTTATGAGCTCTTCAAAAGCTGTAGATTTACAGTGAAGGAAAAAGAGTCCACCTCTCTGAACAGCATCTAGAAGGCTGCGGTTGCTGTATCCCCAAAGGCTGATCATCAACACACCAGGAAACCGACAGCAGACGCCAGACTTGTGGCTGTTATTGGACAGAAGGACAACTATATTTGTCACAGATCATCTTTTTTTTTTTCATATTGGGAATGTTTATTTGTAAATTTTGAGTTGTTACTCTTACTTAACTGATAAAAAATAAACAAGTGATTTGTTTAAAGAAAGATTTTGATTTTCTTTTTAATAATTTTTAATAATAATATAAAAATTCTGCGCAATTTTGCTGTTTAGGTTGGAGGTTCGTTAACATTTTGGATTGACTGAGAAATCAGATAGTTAAATAATAAAATGAATCCCAAAAATACAACTTTCCTAATATTAGTGCACACTATGTAGAGAACTGCCAAAACCTTTGAGCATTAAACTGGAATACATATCAAAAATTATGTAACAAATTGGATTATTAGTTGTTTGTTTGGCAGTACTGTGAGACAGTTCTGATAAGTTTATCTTTATGACAGGTGGTGGCAACATTTCAGAGGATGCGTCAGGAACAGCGCAACATGGCGTCCAAAGCTGCAGAGCTGGAGATGGACATCAATGAGCACAGGTTGGTGACTGAGGGTTCCACCTCTGCAGCCTAGAACCTTTTCTCAAAGCCTAAACTCAGTGGTATCTTTACAACTGTTGTCTGACAGGATTACATGTGTCTAAAAAGTATACTGTATTGTTTTCCTTGTTGTTTTGAATTACACAGTTTGAGAGCAATCAAGTTTCTAATAAGTATATTTCACCATAAACAAGCTTGCTCTAAACAGTCTTGATGTGAAACTCTAAGCTTTCGACTTTGCTTCTTTTCTGTTCAGTTTAGTAATTGAAACTCTAAAGGAGGTGGATCCTTCCAGGAAATGTTTTCGTCTAGTAGGAGGAGTGTTGGTGGAGAGAACAGTGAAAGAAGTTCTACCTGCACTAGAAAACAATAAAGAACAGGTAATCTATACGGGAGTGACTGTACCCGCTGCGTTCTTTGCATACTGCTTTATTACATGGGTTTTTTAAAATCTTGTTTAACCAGGTAATATCTCATTGTGATAAAAGATTATTTTTCCACAGGAGACCTGGCCAGAACAAGCAGCAAAACGTAAAACCACAATTGAAAAAATGACTAATTAAAAAAAAACTACATGGAAAATAATGCCATTGCAAATAAATGAGGTGTTTGAAATTTACAAGCGGATTGTTAAAAATAAGTACATGAAATGGAGTCAGCCTCAAATACTTATAATTGACATTTAAAAGCACTAAACAAAATCAGTGCTGTTATTTTCCAGTCAATCTGTTGTTTCTTCCATGTAAAATGAACAGAATGGACAAACGGACATTTCACCTATTGGAACTCTATACAGATTATACAGCTGATAATGGTACAAATAAGCCGAGCACAGAACTAATGACCAAGCTGTAGAAGCAGCATCTTCCTGCCAAGACTCTGGCAGCAAGTACCACAGCTAGCTGCTGCTACCAGTATGAGCCATCCCAAGAACAGAAAATGTAATTTAATGACTAATATGACAGTCATCAGAAAAATTCTAAATTATTCTTATCCTTTAAAGTCCCCAAAAAATTCTATTTCTTTTCTTTCTGTCACAATTTTCATTACGGTAAATTACTATTTTATTTATTTATTTTTTCCTCTTCTTACCAGATTACCAAACTAATCGAGAGCATCAACACGCAGATGCAGGCGAAAGGACGGGAGCTCACAGAATACAGAGAACGCTACAACATCCGTCTGGTTGGAGAGGGCGAAGGGGAGGGTCAGGGCCAGTCTGCAGCGTCGTCCAGCAACAGCGAGGAAGGCGGATCTAAAAGCGGAGCGGGAGTTTTGGTGTCATAGCTTAATAAGATGGACAGCGACAGCAGGGCCCTCTGATTTCTGCATCGCCAAAAACAACAACAACAAAAAAAGAATAAAACCTCAGTGGAAAATCAGAACTTCTTACAGGAAAACTTTGGATTGGGGGATTTACTGTAATTTCAGAAAAATATAATAAATTTGAGTTTTCACATCAGGTTCAAGCAACTGTACTCAGTCTGTATGTTTGGTTATAAATGGTAATGTTTGTCCTGATCTGAGGGTGTCCTGCATGGATATTTTTTTCTGAAATACCGTCAAGAACAATTCACAATTAAATGCATACCATCTGTATTTTAAGGTGACTGACTTTCTTATAAGCAGTTTACTGTAATTTTCTTCTGTACTGCTGAGTTAAAAATAACTTCAAATACCAAGAACATCTCTGTGGCTATTGCCATTGATATTTTTATGAAAACGTACATTGGTATTTCCTACACTTCAGCTTTTGCACTCTTACCTTACACACAGTTGACTGTGCAGGGCTCTACAGCATTTTTCAGTTGTCCAAACTGTCACCCTTGGAATTAAAGAAAAGCATTTTGGGCATTTTGACACCATATTTTGAGCATGAACTAGTGAAAATGCATCACGATGTTTAATAAAATAAATGTGTTACTGCAGATGCAGTTGTAGGTTTGTTTGTACTACTTCTGAGGCCTTAATATGAAGATATAAGCTCTGTATTGACAAGCAACAAAACAACATCCTCAGAGGCCGCCCCACTTTGTCAGCTGAATAGTTTTTCATTCTTGTATTAGTGACTCAGGCCAGGACTCTCGAAGGTTTAAATGCTGAATTACTTCCTAGGCCCTGATGTGTACTGAGACCAAGGTTTCTGTGTAGTAATGACAGCAGCCTTTGTTGTTGCATGAAATAAAAAATGTTCGGATTCATTGGTTTGAAATAGTTTTTTACCGTTGAGGCTCTGCACCATTTTAAAATGGAACAAAATTTCCACAAAGCTTCAGGTCTATTCCTTTCAAAACTTTTGCTACAGATACTGATAGATTAGATATTTTCTTCTACCTCATCCATATCTATAATGAACCTTTTGCTCGATCTTTGACTGCATTTCTAGATTAGTGCTTGCTATCTTTTGCTTTGCTGAGATTCTAGCATCTTAATGTCCACCACAGATGCTCGATGGATTGGGTTCTGGGAAACTTGGAGGCAAAGTCAAGACCTCAGACTTGTGCTCCTCAAACGATACCTGAACCATTTTTGTCTTGTTGCAGGGCGCTTTATCCAACAAAAAAAAAGATGCCATAGCAATCAGAATACTGTTTCCTTGTTTTTAGCTGTCACAAACCTAAGGTGTGGACTCTTGCATATCAACTTGTGTTCGTTTATACTTTTTACAGGTATGAGGAAAGGAAAGCTAGTGAGTTTTCCAACGTAAACAGCAAAAAAAGAAAACCAGGTTATTTCTGTTGACACTGCATACTCATTTCGGGTCTAAGCCACCATGTTGTTTAATTGTAGTGATGTTTTTTTCCTTACATTCTGTGAGTTTAAAGAAAAGTAATAATCCAATTAACAAAAACATAAATATCGACGAGGATGGGATTCGAACCCACGCGTGCAGAGCACAATGGATTAGCAGTCCATCGCCTTAACCACTCGGCCACCTCGTCTGGATGGCTATATTACGCATGCGCATTACGTTTTATCGATGCCGGTCCAATCACTGGTTCGCTTATAACTGCTTCGGAAACTTATGTTCTTGTGTGGAATTACGTATTTTTGCTGAGAGCTTTTAATTATTTTTCAGTTCTTTACATGTGCAGGGTTTCCGCTGAAAACGCTAAACCCAGCGGCGCCTTTAGTACCGACTTTACGGCTGCTACACATCGACCTGCGCCGATGCCGCTCAGCCAACCAGCGCTGTGTTGATTTAAGGGATCACAGAAGCTGGAGCCGTTTCATCGATTTTCTATGCTAATTTAAATCGTATGAAAGTCCTGCTTGATGCTCCTTTGATCGAGCTCAGCACTGGGGCGAGTGTTCCTCCCAACACAGCCCCGTTAGGCGGTGGAGTTAGCGCTGTGGCTAGGATGTAGTCAATGTTAGCTGGAGCACCTGGGCAGAACCAGCTCCTGTGTTTTTGGACCTGCTTTGTAAACAGCCGGATCGAGTTTTCTCTGGAATGCGTCTCTCCAAGAAATGTTCCGTGTTCAAAGTGGTGCTGAGTGCCCTGCTGATCGTGGCGCTGCTGCAGCTCATATACCTGTCCTTCCTGTCCAGGTTCCACGGGAAGCAGCAGCGCTACCGCTACTCGGAGCTCTTTGGAGGCTCCGCGGCCAAGAAGGACGCTCACCCCGAGAAAAACACGCGGAAGGAGCGGCTGAGGTACTCGCTGTCCACTGGTGGGATCTTTGACAACAGCGGCCAGTACAGAGTATACAAGAACTTGATAAAGAGTGATTTCACAACGAATCAGAAACCAGGTTCCCACTCGAACTCTGATATCCTGACTTTAGCCACCCATACTACTATCAACAACCTGCACCACCTGGAATCTCTGCTGGAAAGATGGCAGAATCCTCTCTCTGTGGCCATATTTGCACATGGGGAAGATGTTAAATTTGCCACAGCTCTGGTCTATGCACTCAGCTTCTTCTGCCCTCAGATCCAAGCCCTTGTGGACTTCCACTTGGTCTGCCTGTCAGGAGAGACAGCCGGTTTCCCTGAACAGGACCAGGAGCACTTTGTTGGCCTGGAAGACTGTGCTTCTGTGTTCTCCAGACTGGAAACTCACAGGGATAAATACCAAAACTATGCCATCAGTGGAAACATCTCCTACCCAAACAACCTTCTCCGTAATGTTGCCCGAGGTGGCACAGAGTCCTCCTACATCCTGGTCATCGATATTGACATGATGCCAAGTGCTGACCTGCACCAGCAGTTCCTCGGCATGATCTTGAGGCGGCCACAGGTGAATGAAGAGGTGTTTGTCCTTCCTGCTTTTGAGATCCGCCATGCCAGGAAGATTCCCTCAACGAAGGCGGAGCTGGTACAGCTTTACCAAGTGGGAGAAGTGCGTCCGTTTTATGAGGAGTTGTGCCCACGCTGTCAGGCTCCCACCAACTACTCACAGTGGGTCAACAGCCATGTTAGAGAGACAGGCACCCTGGAAGTTGCTTACACACTCAACTGGGTGGACCCCTGGGAGCCCTTCTACATCGGGGCTCGCATTGTCCCCCTATATGATGAGAACTTCAAGCAGTATGGCTTTAATCGAATCAGCCAGGTTGGTAGAATCGGAACTTCAAGTGCGAATTGTCTGAAAGCCGCAGGATCATCTCAGTATTTTAGAATACCATTAAAAAGTTTATTTCAGTAGTTAATTTAAGAAAGGGTAACTTCACATATTATACTTCAGTTACACAATGAGTGATATATTTAGAGTATTATGACTTACAGCTAATAAAAACCCCAAATTCAGTTTCTCAGAAAATAAGAAAACAACACGAGACCAATAAAAAAATGGATATTTCTTACAGCAGACCAGCTGAGAGCCTTGCCTGGGCCTGGGACAAGATGATCTTAGATGGGCCCCCACCCACACTTTTCTATAGCTAGTAGTAATTTCACTTATATTTACTATTTAAGGACACGATAGAAACTTCATTATGTTTCCTTCTTTCTCCTTCCATCTTCCCCCTTACTCTCCTCTTTCCTCCCTCCAATCTGCTCCATATTTTGGATTTCGTAGTTTTCCTTCTTAGAACAGTTTCTATATGGTATTCCTTCTAAACAAGGCTAACAGTGACACAAATCTCTAAAATTAATGTTATTTAAAACATTGTTACATTTGATGATTTAGATAAAACTGGAAATACATGAATCACATAAAAGATGTTTGTAGTATATTTTAAAGGTCATGACTATGGACTAATTTAATTGTGGAATTAAAATTTAAATCAAATATATATTAAAAGCACACTTAAACCTATTTCTTAATTACTTCTTTGCTTGCTGTGCTACTATGTATCATGAAATAATTCAAACTTCAACTGTTTCTTACTAAATAAACCCTAAATTCTGATTGGTTAACCTGCACAGCAACTCAGCTGCAGACCAATCACCTTTTCTGTAGTAGTGTTAGCCTCACTGAGAAATATCACCAACAATTAAAATAATATTTGTTAATTTAAAATAAAGATAGAATAATTTATTTGACGCATACAGCTCCAGTTATATTACAATTTTCACATTCATAAATATGAATTTTGGGACTTTTTAACTGCATTGAATTGTGGCACATTTGGCTTTCCATACTTGCTAGTTCTAAATTTTTCTTACTTTAGGCCACTGCTTGCGTTACGTGTTTACACCTGCTCACCTCAAGCCGGGATTCCAGTGTGCAGTTGTGAGGCTGGTCTGGTAGTAACGTCACTCTAGAGCAAGTTACAAAAACAGCGCAGAAATTAATGTTTACCAGCCTCCAAACCTCCTTTACCCACCAGTCTTGTTCTAATTATTACGTCCACTAGCAAAGACACACAACATGTAGCGCCAATAAAGCAGAGGTGAGAGATGTCCAGTTGTAGGTGGCAGTGGATCGGAGAGCGAACTGAAGGTAGGCTGTACCCGCAGCTTGAGGCATGTTCCAGGGGTTCTTGACTACTATTCAAAAGGCAAATAGGATGAAAAAATAAACAAAAAGGATCATGTTAATTAAAATATTAATCTTACATTTAAAAAACCACCCCCACTCCGTTAGCAGCCGTGCTTACAGGAATGTGGAATTACTGAAATAAATTAACTTTTGTTTTGTGGTCTAATTTATTGAGATGTACCTGTAGTTTTACTAAAATACACATCAATACATGCCTGCCTTCTAACGCTGTTCTGTCTCCTTGCAGGCGTGTGAGCTCCATGTGGCTGGATACAGGTTCTCTGTGCTAAGCTCTGCCTTCGTGGTGCACCGAGGCTTCAAGATCCAGGGGGAGTTCCACGCTAAGAAAGAGGAGGAGAACAAACAGAACCGGGTTTTGTTTCGCAGCTTCAAAGAGGGTCTGAAAACCAAATACCCGTCCTCTACCCGACGATGCTGAGGGAAAAAAAAAGATGAGGACGCTGTTTACTTTAAAGCTGTCCCTGGCCAACCTTTAAAGTCATAACGTAAATGTTTGGGCTTTTTAGATTGTTCTTCTATTCCCGCAGTTGGAGTTTAACCTAACCCAACTTGTGGGTTTCGTTAAAGTCTGTCTGAAAACACGAAGTACAGGAAGTTTATCAGCAGATTTCAGAGAACTAGTTAGGACTATAGGAGAGCCAAGAGCATTCATGACTAGATAAAAAAGAAAATGGGCCAATAATTCCCGTTTGTTTCATTTGGTTCAAATGGCCTCTGTAGGCCCATTGGAACCAAATGAAACAAACGGGAATTATTGGCCCATTTTCTGATTGCATTTGATAAGTTATGAGCTAACCATATCAGGTATTTGTCTTACTTTAAAAATTGTGCACAAATCAAGATACAAAAAAGAAAAAAACATTGGAATAGGAATGTCTTAGCATCTTCAAACAAACATTTCCAGCCGATTAAAGGTTGCCTTAAATCACACCTAAAAGAGCGTTCCTAGTCAAACATCGATCATAGAAGCTACAAGCCGAGCAGTTTCTATACGAAAAGCCAGAGCAGTAACTAGGAATAAGCACGCACAGTATGGAACTCTCACTGTCATAGAAAATCCAGTTTCACAGTATTTCTGCAGAGGTTTGAAAGAAAAATATGTAGCATGATCACACTGCTTTCATTTAAAACTGAAAAGCAACAACTATTCCTTTTGCATATCGATTATTACATTTAAAATGTTAATTATATAATTTAGTAATATATATTTTGATTAGACACAGACTTAAGGGAAACAAAATAGAATAAATAGCTCCTAAATTTTGCATATTGTCTGCAGAATATTACAACTTTTTGACATACTTCCCTATATAGCATAACATCAAGAGGGTAATTTGTCCGTTATTGTTCTGCTTATCAGACATGCTGCTCTTAACTTGCAAACTGTGGTTTTAAATCAGTGTTTCCTTAACAAGAGTGATGGAGCTCCTTTAGTGTCTATATCTTAAATATCTGGTTTTCCATTATTAAAAAGTTTTAAAACAGCCAAATCTGTCTTTGTTGTAGGCAGAACATTTACCTTATAATCTTATTTCAGCCAGCTGACATGCAGTGTGCTGCAACAGCTGGAGAAGTGGCAATGTGGCATTACGCTATGAGTCATATAGCTGGAAAAAAGTTCCTGTCACTGCAAAACTTTCTGTCACATCTCATAAAAAGTATTTAAACACTAGGAACGGTATGATGGAAAATTTGTAGTTTTTTAAAACTGTTACATTATAAAAGCTTTTATACATTTACGCCCATAACAAGCCCATGCCTAGCCATGCAGTGCTGTAAAAAGATATCTAATCCTTACAATTTTGATCAGTTTTTGATGTTTCGTCCCACTTACTTGATCATTAAACAATTATTAATATGAGATAAAAGATAGCCTGAGTAAATACAAAATCCTGTGAGTAAATACAAAATCCTGTTTTCAAATAACGACTTCATTTCTTAAGGTAAAAAAGTACACAAGGCAGTCTGGCCCTATGTGAAAATGAAACAACCCTCCTGTTAAATCAATAATTAACTGTGATGAAGCACATTTTTTTTGGCTCTATTTTACTAGCTATGAAATAACTTGAAAGAACCTGCCTGACAGCATGACGTAGACTAAAAGATCTAAGGAAATTCAAGAACAAAAGAAAAACAAAGTGATTGACATCTATCCGTTTGGAGAGGGCTACCAAGGCGTTCCCGAGGCTGTGAGACACCAGCGATCAACAAATGGCGAAAACATGGAACAGCTGTGAGCCATTCCAGGAGTGGCCGGCCTCCCAAAATTTCTCAGAGTGCTCCAAAGGCCCAGAAACAACTTCAGGCCCCACTTGCCTCTGTTAAATTCAGCATTATTCAACCATAAAGATACTAGGCAAAAATGCAGGAGCGTTCCAAGGAGAGTTTAGCCACTGCTGATCAAAAAGAAGACATTCTTCAAATCTCCATCTTAATTTGGCAAAAAACATCTCGGTGAAGCACAAGACCTTTAGGAAAACATTCTGTAGACGGATGATACAAAAGTAGATCTCTTTGGAACGTGTATGTCCTGTTATATCTGGTGTTGAAGTAACAGCATTTCAGAAAAAAGGACATTGTACTAACAGTCAAACATGGTGGTGATGATCTAGGGGGACTTTGCTGGTTCAGGACCTAATAGACTTAAATGAAAATCCTCAAGGAGAATGTCTGACCATCAGTTTGTGACCTTAAGCCCAAACAGACATAGGTTATGTAGCAGGGCAAGAGTCCAAAGCACAGCTGCAAGTTCACCTCTGCATGGCACAAAACAACAACAGACAGACCGTTCTTTATTGAAAACTGTCCAATAGGGCTGAGTCAAAACAGTCATGGGAAAAAGGTTCCTCCACGCTAATCCACATGACTCATTGCCGGTTATCCAAAATGCTTGATGGTAGTTGTTGCCAAAGGTGGGACAGCCTGTTATTAGGATTAGGGAGCAATTACTTTTTACACAATTACTTTTTTTTTAACCCAGTTGGTTTGGATAGTAAATATATATCGTCATTTAAAAACTGCATTTTGTATTCACTCAGGTTATCTTTGTCTGCTATTAAAATTTCTTTGAGAATCTGAAACCTTTAAGTGTGACACATAAGAAATAACAGAAGAAATTCTTACAGTCAAACCAAACAAACGACATCATTATTGATCTAACCAGGCTAGAAAATTTAGATTAGTGTAAAAATGCCCCCCATTGTTGGAAAATCAAAAACTAATAACGTCTTGGTTTGTTTAGGCTAAGACACAGGGCAAAACAATGAAGCAAAAAAGTATATTTCCTGTTTAAATAAGAATTTTAATTAACAAGAAATAAGACTTAATTTGAGACTTGACTTCAGTCACTCTGTCAGTAATGTTCTGTGACCACCAGAGGGCGATACTCCCTTCGGCTGTTTACTGTTTGTTAAAAGCCTAAACACTACATATACTGAACCTTTTTGCACAACAGAGTGTTTGGTGCACAGAGGCATGATCATTTACTCATGCACATCACCCTGTGATAGTTAGTTTTTCTCCCATATACAGACTGAACTGATTTTTGTTTATTTGAGAACAACAAGCACTTGAAACTTTACAATGAACACAACACTGGTATTGTACAAAAACTTCAAAACTGCTGTAATGTATCACTAAGGATCAGAAAGTGTTTTTACCTTGTCTTGCTGATTATTTTTTTTTTTGCTTCTTTAGCCCTTGAAAATGTATTGTGTGTATGAAAACAATGCATTTTCAAGATGTAAACCAGGCAAAATCAACATGTGTTGTTATGCTGTAGCTGTATGACAACAGTATTAAACAAGCCTCTATTTTTACACTACATTGTATGCATAAATAGAGGTACTTTTGATTACTGATAATGTCAAAATATTCTGTAATACTTGTTTTTTTATGGGATTTCTTTTCCCTTTCTTACCTGTAGGGCATTTGATATATTTATTGTGACGTTTTCCGAAAATAAAAACAGTTTGAATCTTTTTTAACCCAAAGCAAGAACACTGTAGCATGAAACTGTGTTAGATTTAGATTGTTATCTTTAAAAAAAATTATTCATCAGATATTTCCTCGGTTAAATTAGTATGAAAACATTACCCACTATGGTCATGTAGTACGTTGGTCTTTTTCTCATTTGCTGGCTTATTTAAAAAAAATAATGGTGTATTTATTTATTTTTTGCTTGTTTTTCTTTGTCAGATAAATTGCCTGATTTGTGTTGGAATTGCTATTAAACCCCTCTTGGACAACTTTTGTTAACTTGATTCCTAGAAGTATGATTCATTCCAGTTTAAAATTTTGTGCATATTTGAGTCAGTCATGACAGCCGCAGTGATTGGAAAACCCTTCGAGCGCTTGGAATTGGGACCATTCCAATCAATTAACCTCACCAGAGGGATTTGTAATGGCAAGGGTGTTTCTGGAAGTATCACTTAAATAGGAGGGGGAGAACCTAAGGAACGGATAAGGAATACTTTAACTCAAAGGAAAATAATACAGCCTTTAGACTCAGCTGGTGTCATAAGATACACAAGATTTAGACCTTTTAATGTTACAGCACCCAAACATAAGTAGTGGTATCATTCATTGATGCTGCGTTGTAACAAAACTGAGGGCTACAGTTTAAAAGGCATCACTGCATCAGTGATGGCTTTACATAGTGAGCAGAGCCAGCATCCAATTAAAAGGCCCTAGTTAATGATTAAGATCTGTTTTAAAATAAACTTTAGGGAGTTCTCAGTAAAGCCCGGCTTTAAAAAGGACTGACTTATTTCTGGAGTTACGGTTAAAGTTTCCAACCCCAGAGTGACCAAATTAAAAACGATACAGTATGTGTTACGGCATTTCCACCAGCAAGCCGGG
The DNA here is from genome assembly GCF_021462225.1 of Girardinichthys multiradiatus. Classification (NCBI taxonomy): domain Eukaryota; kingdom Metazoa; phylum Chordata; class Actinopteri; order Cyprinodontiformes; family Goodeidae; genus Girardinichthys; species Girardinichthys multiradiatus. The sequence goes on from NC_061807.1 coordinate 31,935,432, forward strand.
CCATCTGCTGGTAAAGTAGAGCACATGTGACATTCGGCGCTTGATGACTGTCCAAGGCGCTGTGGCATTTTGTGGCTAAGCTTGCATTACCGGAGTGGATAATGAGCCTGAGCACACGAGAGCCCCAAGCACACAACTCTGTGCCTTAGCTTTGGATCGGCTTTGTTGAGCACATCTAATCATCTTCAATCTTATAAAGTCTTGTGTTGTTTTAACTTCTGGATGATTTATCCCATCCTCATCTTCTAAAACCACTATTTACTCACTCTCTAAAGCAAGTCTGTCCTGTTCTAACACAGTGAGGGAGAGTATTCATGCGCCTGTTATCGAACTTCCTTTTTCTTTTAATTAAAATAATGTAAAGGAAAACGTCTTACTTGGAATATGTAGAAGCATGCCAGTTAACCTTATTTTTTCTTATCTTTCCCATCTAAAGAGATTAAGTTTTATCAGTAAATGCAGTTCATTCCTCTTCTCCCCCCTGCTCTGGATGCTAATAATGTGGCAGAAGGTGCAGAAATGTTAGGAGGGGGAGGTGGATCAGGAGAGGCAGGTTTGGTGAGGTAAAGTGGGGTTTATCCCAGCAGCTTTGGGGAGTGAAGGCTTATCTGGGTCAGAGATCTTTGTGACATAAGCAATTAGAGTTGCCCTCTCTTGTGTATGCTAGCAGGAGGGAGGCCTCCCGCCACCTAGATTAGCCATACTAAGGATGGGGAGCTTGGCAGCTTCTGGACCGAGGAGGGAACCAGCTGGAGGGCGAGATGAGTAGCTGGTGAGGTGGTGCGTATTTATTTAATTTTTTTAAGAGAGAAGGAGGGGAAGGGTGAGAGAAAAGAGATCAAGGGGTCAGCATATTTGCAATGTAGAAACAGGCTCTTCTATGTGGTTCACTGAATGGGCAAGAAAACAAAGAGTCAGTGACCCAAACTAATTGAAAGAATTTATTCTATGGGCCTCTGGGTCCAAACGAGGTGGAAGTTTTCACACTGGGGCATCATAACTAAAAAAAAGTAGACAATAGAGGCTGTTTATGTACCTCAACATCTGTGATTTCTACTCTTCAGCCACTTCACTGGAAGGATTTACAAGTCACTGGGAAATTCTGCTCATAGAAACAGTCTTTTACAAATGAAACAGCTTCTTAACAAATTGGGCTGTTATGTTGATAGAATTAAGATTTGTATTTGTAATAAATATCGCAGAGAGAAAAAAAGACAGATTAAGGAGGCTGAAGACAGACTGTGCCATTTGTTTTCTTACTGATTGCAAATACAAAAAAAAAAAAACACAGAAAAATCACCGGCCCAGTGGCTGGCCGGTCTTAAACAAAAAATCCTTCTGATCAGTGAATGCGCCACACAAAGCGCTAGCTATGGAGTCACACAAACAACAACGCTCTTTGGAGTAGAAACAGTAACTGAGAGAAGAAGACTCTGTTAACTATTTGTAGTATCAGTGAGGTGTTTTAAAATAAGAAACACAGAGTTGAGAGTTGCAAAGCTTCGGATGCATAATGTGCTTTCTCCAGGGCCTCTTAGGGATTTTCTAATAACTGTCTGCTTCGTCTCATTCAAATGTACAGGCAAAAACCTTAAACCTCTGAGCCTGTGGTTCATGGAAGTGGACTGATGAGTCAAAGCAGATGTTACAGGCCTGCTTTGACTGCACAGATTGGTGTTTTTGAACCTTTAGCGATGGACCTAAATGAGCTTGCTGAAACTGTCACCTCTTCCATCAGGTTTTGTGAGGAGATGTGTGTTCAGACCGAGACCTTTCACACATACAACAACAATGAACCATGGTTCTCATTAAATCTGAGGAAGCTTGCAGAAATTGGGAACAGGCCCTGAATAAACTGACCAAGGAGATCAGGGCAGTTAAGAAAAGCTGCAGTGAGAAGCTAAAAAGCAGCTTCTCAACTAACTGCAGCGTCCTCAACACTGTGTATGTTGTGGATCACTTCCAGTTCCTAGGAACCACTCCCTCTTGAGACCTGAGCTGGTTCTCACACACAGACACTGTTCAGAGGAAGGCCCAGCAGAGACTGTACTTCCTGCAGTAAATCAAAAAGTATGTTATTTAGTTATTTAGTCTGTCCTGTAGTCGTCCATCACTATGTGGTTCGGCTCATCCACAAGACAGAACAGGTCCAGACTGCAAAGAACAATAAGGTCTGCTCTGCAGAGAGAATCATCAGGGCTGACCATCCCTTCATCCAGGACTTACACAGGTCTAGATTCAGGAAACGGCTAGCTAATAGCTCTCCAGATCCCACACACCCTGGACACAAACTATTTAAACATTTACATTCAGGTCAGTGTTACAGAGCGCTTATGGCAAAAACCAGCCGCCACAGAGACGGCTTCTTCCCCCAGGCTGTCTCTCTGAGGAACACTTAACGAAGTGCCCAGATCGATACCATGCATATTTGCACCAATTCAACCACAACCTTCATGCATATATACAAATTTACAAAAACATATATTTATTTCCCCTTTTTATATAGTTAGAGTTTACATTTCTTCATTGAGAGCAAAGTGGAACCAAACTCAAATTCCTTGTTTCCAAACATGGCGAATATTTGTCAACCTGAAAACACAAGCATTTATTAATAAGGCAAATACAATAACAGACCAACCATCTGCTAAGCATGTCCTGCTCTCTGAGAAGCAGGGATCCATTTCACTTAAACAAATGAGGGCTTATCAGCCATCAGTGCCAGCTTTGGGGCAAGTTTACATGTGCCCTTACTGAATAAAAGCTTCTCAGGCAAAGTACAGACATTATCACTCGACTCTAAACCTGGTGTTCTTGGAGCGCCAAACTACCTGGCATTTTAAATGTATCCCGGCTAAAGCCAGACTATCCGGCCTGGAAGACAGGAGTAATGAGACGTGACACTGCCTGAGGGAGAGAAAAAAAGGCCTAACAGTTAAAGGTAATCCCTCTCACCAAGCAAACACCTCCCAACCCTGCTGTCCCATGAAGCCAGCAGGATATGAAGCTACAGACGCACACACACACACACACACACACACACACACACACACATAATGAAAACACAGAGTAATCGATAAAAGTCATCATGATACCATGCGTATTAATGTCTTTCAACATGTGTAAGTTCAAATGATACATCTTGAAGCAAAGTGCAACCATATGGTCTTTGACAGCCACATGAGGCTCATTTATCACGGCTCTTCAAGAACAGATGATGGGAGCCATGATACTATAGTCCCAATGTTTGCAAAGTACCACTGGTCGAAAGTCTAAAATTTGTCTAACTGAGGAACATACTTGTTGTTTCACATCCGCTGCAAGAAAACAAAAAGAACATTATTTTCTGTCTTTATACCTATAAAGTTATGTAAAAAGCGTAAAAATGAAATAACTAAACAGAAGCAGCTCTGCCGATAGCACGCAATCAAGGAAACTGTTGTGGGACAAGAGATTAGCTTGGGTTTATATGACAGATTAAACTTAGGTTGAGCTGTCACAAAAGGATCACACAACACGACTTGAATCAAAATCAATATAAGCCATGAGCGAGGGTGATAGTATTTGTTTTCACTAAATTTGGTAAACGTTTTCTGTTATGTTGCCAGAGTTTTTGTGAAATGATTCTGTACAGAAAACATGGAAGCTCATTTGGGTCCCTGAAACAGTAAAGATAAGAAAACTGAACTGCGAAAAAGTATTAACCCCCTAACAGACTTCTTCTTGTTTTTGATTTTCTGTCCCACTTTAATGTTTCAGATCATTAAAATCATGTTATATCAGATAAAGATAGCCTGATTAAATAATAAAAAAAGCAGTTTTCAAATGATGATTTAATTTAAAAGGGGAAATAAGCTATCAAAACCGACCTGGCCCATGTAAAAAAGTGAGTACCCTTTAAACCTAATAACTGGTTGTTCTACTTTTGGCAGCAACAACTAACATCAAGTAACAATAGGCAATGAGTCTTTTACATCCCTGGGGATTAACTCCGGCCCACTCTGCTTTGCTGAATTGTTTCAATTAAGTTACAATAAAGGGTTTTCCAACTAAATGACCTGTATGGATCATTCCACAGCATCTCAATCAGATCTACATCTGGGCTTTGACTAGACCATTCCAAAATCTTTGACTGATTTCTTGAGCAATTCAGTGGAGGACTTATTGGTGTGCTTTGGATTATTTTCCTCTTGTAGAACCAGTGATCTTGAACTTAAGGTAACAAACTGATGGCCAGATGTTCTCCTTCAGGGTTTTCTCCTAGAGAGTAAAATTCAAAGTTCTATCCACTGACAGATGTCACTGACTTTGTTTTTCGCCTGTTTTTGAATATTTAGATCAGGGTATCATGCGTTGCTTTTTGAGATGTTCTGTGGAAAAATGTGAAAACGTTGCAGGGATATGAATACTTTTTTGTAGCACTGTAAAGCTGTATTTTGTACATTTGAGAACCTAAAACTCAATGTAAACTCAGGACCAAATATTCAGTTTTATAGCAGCAGCCCTAAAAAATCAGCATAAATCCAGAGTTTATGAAGATAACCATGTATTATTTTGTTTAGCTTCAACGGCAGGTAAATTTGTGTTGGATGTGGTTTAGTTTTATAAGACACAAAAACCGAATTCATAAAACCATAAGCCAAGAAGAACATTTTAAAGTTTACTTTAGGTTTGCTTAGCCCTTTGATGGCAACCAAACTAAAGCTAACAGATCCACTAAGTGCAGGGAAGACAAGCAAAAAACTGCACAAAAAAACATTATATATATATATTTAGACTTATGGCTGCCGCCCAATTATTTTATGTGTATATAAATATCTATTTTATGCACACTCCTCTCATTTAGGGCTACATGATATCAGGAAAATATTTAATTGCAACAGCGTTGCTGAAAATTGATTACTATAAACCCTCTTTTTCCTGACACATTTTAAACTTTACCATAACACAATGTCTCCACCACTCCCTGCTAGTGTTAGCATCTTAGCCACTAAAGGTATTATGCAGATATACTCATTCATACATATTTCCCTTATAGAAATCTAAATAAGTTTTTAATAAGTATATTATAAACAAATTGTCAAAATGTGCAGAGTTGCTGTTAGTTTATACTTGATATATTCATAGTTTCCCTTAGTTGCTACTATTCTAATTACTGATCTACGCAACAACTTAAAGGAAAATTCCCCACTCCAAAAACCAGCACTGAAACCTGTTAGTGTGTGACACATCCGAGCAGGGGTGTGAGCATCTCTATCGTTCTGTTTTCCTTCAGCACAACCTCAAATAGACAAAAATACACCAAAAACCAAGTGGTGTTCTTCTCAAGGCTGTGTAAGTTTCAGCAGAATGGTTGGAGAAGCTGCACTGGGAAATCCAGAGATCAGGGGAGGTAAGACACCAAAGCAGGAATTAATGAGCATTATGGTATTAGGCAAAAATAAGACCCAGATTAAATCCCTGTGGATCTCTTAACAATTCCTGTAGCACCTGTCAGATGATAAAGCAAGACAGACAATTTGAATATTAAACAGGTTGTCTGTACTAAACATATCCTAATAAACATTGTAAAAGAAAGGTTTGTAATCCTGTCTAAATATTTTATAAACATTGTTTATTCTTTACATTTTAATTGTCTACTGGTTGTAGTGGAACGTGTTTAGTAATAGTTTTGAGCCTGCGATATTGTGCTTGTTTAACCAAAATAATTACAAATAAAGGTGTATAGTAACAAATAATTAAAAACACAATTAAAGCACGCGCGCAAACATTCCTGCAGTAATTAACATGCAGTGACTACAGTCTTGTCAATAAAAAACAATATGTTTTTCCAAGAAACAACATTTCATATGTTAGAAATAGAAAACAGTGGTTCTGGTGGTTGTCAATGAATTAGCATCTGCATCTGTACATAATCCATGATGTTATCTAAGGGGACGAAAATAAGCAGAAAAAAAAAAAGAAATGGTGCTGTTGTTTATACGGGTCAGCTCTAAGTGTGCTCAGCTGATGTGTGTGTTGTCTAGCTTCTGTCTCACGAGCACAGAGCATTTGGTGTTTCTACGATCAGGCAGCTAACTGTGTTGTCATCATCTTCCAGATATCATTAAAGGTTCATTGAAAACCCACAATACCTGCGTTGCAGTGACACAAATTAATGTGGTTTTTTTTCTGTGAGAAAGAGAGGTTAATGCAAACTTCTCCACCATTACATCTGTACGTTCCAATTCCACTGAAATAGAGCTGCACAATTATGAGGAAAACATCCTTGCAATAGTACTGTTGAATATTGTGATGTTGCTAAGGATTGTAAGCTACAATCCTTAAACTGCATTTCCCTTGCTACTCTTCGTCTTATTAAGACCAAGTTTTCTTCATAAATTAAATTAAAACTCCTGTTTGTTTCTTCCACGTTTTTGAAGCAAATACATTTTTTGTTCATCAAATAGCATCTTGCTTCCACTAAGATAGTCAGCTCCAAGCAGTGGAAGTACAAGTCTACATTCAGCAAACAATCCTGAGCAGGCGGTGATTTGCTGTTCTATTTTTTAAAGGCTTAAACTAGAGCTTGCCAGCTAACCGTGAGCTTGTGGTTAAGCCAATCCTTCAAACAGTGAACATGATACCGTCTGGAGGGCGCATTGTTTCATAGCACAAATAAAAACTGCCCTGACTCACCTATTTAAAGTATTTGCTTCAGAATTTAATCTAAGAAGATAAGTAAAACTACTGTGTAGAATTGTATTTAGTTATATATCACAATGTACAGGACTTTAACAAGTGAATTTAAGAAGAGTGATGCTTCCAGTGAGTTTTAAAGAAGACATCTCACTTTTTGCAGCAGGGTAAACAGGAAGATAACCTTGCATTAGTCTTATTTCACTGAGGTTACATAATTCTTCATTATTTTCAGTCAAATGCCCACAGCTTCATGTTGTCCGAGTACCAGGGGTGGGAGACAAAATCTATTTTACAATGCACCAAGATGCAGTATGGAGGGCCAAAAGGGACAAAATTAAATAAATAAATGCATTATAAAATGAATAAAATGTGAATGTCCCATGAAATAAATAAATGTACCATTAAATGTCCCATTAAATAATGAAATGTCCTATTAAAACAATAATATACCTTTTATATGGTTACATTAAATAATATATTTTTTTAATAACTTAATTCAAAAATAAATTATTTCACTCTATATTTATGTATTTCATGACACCCGTGCAACAATGTCAACATGAGGTAATTTAAACTGTCAACTTGACCCATCAAACTCAGTGGGCGGGATTATGGCGGCTCCTCATCAGACACCTGGCATCTGATTGGCTGTTTCACACAGCATGTCAAGAGGGCTTCTTCCAGGTTTGCTATGAGTCTGAGGTCAATGTCTTCGCTGGAAAGAGCACAAATAACTCCAATAACTTCTAAACGTCTAAAATATCTCTAACCAGTTCACGAGAGAGCTCTTTAAGGTCCTGTGTGGAGGAAGCTGCCACAGGATCAGCGTTAGCCCCGCCGACTAGGTTTGATGGGTCAAGTTGACAGTTTAAATTACTTCATGATGGCACTGTTGCACACACACACAGTGAAATAATCGTATGTATTTTAAAATGTATTTATTTAAAAATGTGACATTTAATTTTTTTAATTTTGCATGTTATAATTTAATGGTATATTTAATGACTTAATGGGACATTTAATGGTTCATGTATATATTTCATTTTTTAACATTTGTGTTTTAATTTGGATAATTCTGGACATTAAACGCTCACAAAGTTTACTTTACAAGATGGATTTAAAAGTTGCTCTTTTTCAGTAAAAATGTTAAAAGGTAATATTTATTAAACTGACTGATTCTGTCACAGCAACTTCATTTAAAACATATATACATTAACTCTAAAAACAAGTGGCCTTTACTGACAGCAAAAGGCAGGATATAGGCAAAGAAAGAAGGTGGGGAAGACATGCAGCAAAGGTCTCAAGTTTGGGAATCAAAACCTGGATAACTGTGAGGACCACAGCTTCTTTACATGGGGCGCACGTCTACCACTACACCACACAACGTCCCAACTGAAAGACAGCTTTGGTCGAGTTAAACTTTGCCCTGTATTTGTATTTCAAAGCCAGATTTTCTGAGTTGTCAGTTGTAAAAACAACAATAATGTCATCTGAAGTTGGAATGCCAGATGGCGAAGTCGGAGCAAAGCTAAGTCACTAAAATTCGTATCCAACTCGGCTGCCCCACATGAATGTAGTGAAAGTTGCCTTAGCAATTCATTAGTGCTTCTGACGGTTTTGTGTCATTAATCCAGCTGTACAAACAATGACTTTAATACTCATTTGTAGGAATATTTCTTTAGTATTTGCACACATTACACGTTCAGAAATATATTATCAGCTTCTATTGCTAGCTGTAGTAAACACCAAAAGAAAGGACTAATTCCAGTGTTTTCCAGCCTTCACCCCGAATGTTTTTAACTCCAGCCACAATTTCTGAGTAAAACTGAAAGGGGCGTAAAACCGACCGTTATAGCCCTAAACTTGTGATCATTTCATAGTTTTTAAACTGAATTATAATCACTTCAAAGTCAGAGGAAATTTGTAACTTTCATAAATATTGGAGACATGTCCCAACAGAGCATTAGCCACCTTTTTTGAAACTGATACGACTAAATTATAAAGATAAAGAATATGTTTAAAGGCTTAGCACTCTCCCTCCTCAAAACTCCATCCAAACGTTCCATGTTCAAACCAGCTGCTTTTAAGGGGGTACAATTCTAACCTGGTAATCTGCTTTACCCTGGTAAATATAGCCCAAAGACAGCAAAAATACTGGCCCCTGATCACTACTACAGTTCCTGGAAAGGTTCTTGTAGTAGAAAGGCACCTTTAGCTGTGGAAGTCATTTTTTGAGTCCTACTGCCTTGGCCTGTGGGCTAAAGCTAAGCACACAGTATTCTGGGGATGAGGGGAGGGGAAGATACAGGGGGGATAGACCTGTCTGAGAGGATGCTCCCATTGAGTTGTAAATGAGCTTGTAATTAGCTCTTACACATTAGCCAGGAGGGAATTAAAAGAGTGTGTGTATGGGTGTGTGTGTAAGTGTCATTGTGGGTTTTGTAACCCCTTTTCCTTCGAATAGGAGTAACGATGATAAGCAGATAATACTAATTACTTCTCCTCCCAATTGCTTGTTAATTGTGCTTGTTGTGGATTTATACAGAAAGATAATACCCTCAGTTCCACACGAGTACAATGCAGCACATGACCCCTGCTTTGTTGACAAAATGAACAAGTATTTTGTTTGTTCCTAAAGAGAGTAGACTCGTTTTTAATCCAGTGAATATTATGCCAAGTGGGAATATTGCGTACATGGGGTCTCACAGAAGGGACTGATAATTCAATGAACTGAATTTTTATTTTTGTCAAAAAAACAAAATTTTTTTTTAGTAGCAGCATGTCTCACAGACTTTCTTTTTTCTATGAATATTCTGAGAGGTCTTGTGTTAGGCCTAAACTGGATTTCTTCATATTTATCAAGAAAATTCTTTTCAGATATTGTTAATCTGTTGTAGGTAGTAGAACTGAGGTATCATTGTTTGATTGTTTGTAGTTCAGTAAGGAAAGACAGAACATCATGCCACAATAAGCCTTGGTTTTGCTAAAAGCTTCCTGAAAGACACCTTGGTGGTGCAAAAATATTGTTTCAAGCCTGTCAGTTTTATTTTTTAAACTTTTGATGATACAACAAAAGATATAGGAAAAAAGCAAAAGCTTGCTAGTAACAAGCTGCACAAAAATCCAGTTGAAAATGGGATTCTTTCTAAAGTCACTTGCTATGGGTAATATCAAGAGTTGTAGAATTACCAAAGATTGAACACCTCAGGATGTAAACTAGGGCTGCACATTATCAGAAAAACATGGGATTATGATGTTATATGTCAACATATGTCCACATATGGAAAATTTGTTTATACGGAAATGACAACAGGTTGATTCTATTTACTGTCTAATTTAATAAAAGTATACAATAAAGCTTTTGTTCCCCAACCTTTCCCCTCCCCACCCGTCCACCCTCTTACAAACACGTACATCATCTGTTCATCCCATCAACCATCTTATTATTCGTCTTATTCTAACGGCTCGACTGTGCTTAAGCAGATTTTGACTCAGTCTGCTCTTAAAAGTGTTAAACAGATTGGGGGAATGGGGGATTTCTCCTAATGAAGGTAAACGTTTGTCTATGCGAGAACACGTCTGAGTGGTGGAGGTGCAAAGTGTCTAAAACTTGGAAGGTTGGATTAAATGCAAGCATGATCTTCACTGAGCTCATTTCTCCCCTTCTGTGCCAAACAGTGTTACTGACACACACAGGACACAGTTTACCCCACTTTTTATTAACCCAACACCCCCACTGGTCAATTTAATCTAGATTTAGGCTATAACAAGCATCAATTGATTCCCATTTGTTTCTACAATAACTCTGTAGGCTTTCTATACCCCACACTGCAGATTCTACGAGCTGTCTGACGATGTTTCAGTTACATTTTCATGTCCTAGGATGAAACTGACTATAAGTTAAATTTTGCGATACACAGACATAGATTTACTATTATTTAAAACAACTTCAGATTAAGTCTCACGACTTATTTTTACAACTCGCCTTCACTTTTCAGTTGCATGAAATCAGAAAATAGTTCCGATACTTTCTTCTCATTTTTACGATTAATAAAAATCGCAATTGGTTTTTGTTCACTTTTCGTCTAGAAAGGAATGGTTTTTGACAAAAACTATGATGATAATTTTTCATCAACAAAATTAAAACTTTAAACTGCATTTGAAAAACAATGATGGTGCATAATGGCTCTTTTTCAGTTAACACAGATAATGGTAATATCTCTAATACTAGCATTTAAACTAAACTCAGACATTATACACCTTCAATAAACTCTATTTAAATGTACACTATTTGCCAAACCTAATGGGTCACTTGCTTTACAGACATATGATCCAAAATGACCTATTTTTGATAAAAAAAAGACTTTAAGAAGATTTTGCCCCAACCTTTGCAGCTGTAACAGCTTCAGCTCTTCTGGACAGGCGTTCCACAAGGTTTAGAAATCTGTTTATATTAATCTTTGACCTCTTCATTTCTTCCCTAACAGAATGATCAGACACTGATGTTGGACGAGAAGGCCAGCCCTGCTATAATTCATCTAATTTATCCCAAAGGCGTTTGATCAGGTTGAGGTCAGTTGGTGACCTTGTCTTGTTATGCTGAAGTATTAAGAGTTCTGAGGGGCTGAGCCCAGCTCCTGAAAAACAGTCAATTACCATATTGCTCTCTGCACCAAACTTTACACTTGAAATACTACAGTCAGGTAAGTGATGCTAATGGCATCTGTTAGACATAGACTGGTCTATTTGTTGGCCACACAGGGAGGCACGATTCTTTACTCCAGAGAGTTCAGTGGCGGCGTGCTCTACACCGCTGCATCCGATGCTTTGCTTTTCACTTGGTGATATATTCAGGTTCTTTGTTCTTAAATAGATAAATAATAAGAGCTTCATTTTATTTATTTTGTCATAGAAGGAATTTGCATTTTAGGAAAATCTGTCATTTAAATTTTTTGATCATTTGAAAAATGTGTCGCTATAATTTTAAGAAAAAACTGTTAGCGACTCTATTTGCACACTCTAAACTGATGAGATACTATATTAATTTATTGTTAATAAAATGCCAACATTTGAATATAAAACCATTTCATAGTTAAAGCTTGAAGTAGTTTAATATACAATTTCAAAACAAATTGGGGCTCCTGATGCTAATTGATCCGCTGTTGTTTGTTGTCCCAATAATATCTCTATTCTAGACAGATTTCCTAGACAGGATTTTTTGGCTCCTTTACTTAGTTCTAAACCAGACAAACCTTCACCTGACTGTAACCTTTGTCCCAAGCCTTAATCACTCTGGAAATAATCTATATCTAGCTTCAGGGGTGTCTGTTACAAAATAAATGTAACATGGAGCATATTAATTTCCCTTTAGGCTACTGTGGACAAATGACGTGCAACATGTTTGGGCATCAGCTAACAGATGCTTACAGGATCTGTGGTCTGATTAATACAAAAATTGTCCTTAGACCGATTAATGAGCTACCGAGATCAGAGGGACTGAAGCAGTTTGCAGATTATTAACATGGTGTCCTGACTTGCTCTTGTTGTGTATGGATGTCCAGGGGTGTTCCCAGTGTGTCCTGGTTGGAGGGGATAGCCTATCTGAACCCATGTCTGTTTTAATTACATGGGTATTAGCTGGTGGGATGGTGGTGGGGGGGGGGGGGGGGGGGGGGGGGGGGGGCTTTATGTCTCGACATCTACCCTTAGGCAAATGTCAAGAAAATATGATATTGTTTTGTTAATTACGGAAAACATTAGTTAACAGCATTATGTAAAGTTTTCTTCAAATGTGCAGGAAATCAGTTGCCTCTAAACGTTCTTCCTTTTGTTCAGTAACTGAGTGTTTTTCTGTAAAGAACTCTTTCTTCATGCGTTTGCTCCTTCCCATCATCTAGTCCTGAGACTGACCTCTATCTCCTCAAGATCAGACCTTTTAAATAATCTTTTCTCACTTGTTTGCTCACTGCAGTCATCCTGGCAGTCACTGTATCCTCAGGCTAAGCCAAACAAGCTGATCAGCCAGGCACCTCTGTACACACTCCCCCCCACTAAGACGCTAATGGCCGGGACGTATAATCCTTCTCAAAAGAACCACAGAGATGCTAATTGTATCTAGCTATAAATACTAGCAACTCCTTGTCCTCTTTCTTCATTTGTCTCTGCCTGTAATGGTAGAGCCAACACTGTCTTCCCAGACGTATTTATACCTAAATACCTAGAGAGGCTGCTGAAGTTGTGGCGAAACTTGCAGTGCTTTCCAAAAAAAGCAACAAGTCCAAGGAGCATCACACACGGATATAACATTTCATGTTGTTCGTGAAGATTTCTCAGCTGAACTACTGTGAAGAAACGAGGTGAGATGTTCCCACTGCCGATGTTCACACCTGACCAGGTGGCCCGGGTGTGCGAGAACCTAGAGGAGACTGGGGATATCGAGCGCCTGGGTCGGTTCCTCTGGTCGCTGCCCGCTGCCGTACCTGGCTCTGCAGGGGAGGCGCTCAACCGGCATGAGTCTGTAATGCGAGCGAGAGCGCTGGTCGCCTTCCACACCGGGAACTTTGAGGCTCTTTATCAAATCCTCCAGAGCCACAGATTTACCCGGGAGTCGCACGCCAAGCTCCAGGACCTCTGGCTGGATGCGCACTACAGAGAGGCGGAAAGGCTCAGAGGGCGGCCGCTGGGCCCTGTGGAGAAGTATCGGATCAGGAAGAAGTTCCCATTGCCTCGCACCATTTGGGATGGCGAGCAAAAGACACACTGCTTCAAGGTTTGTGGTTACATTGATGATATAACCTCTTTTTGAATACCTAGGATGATGATGTAATCTCTTGTCTTGCGTCAAAAAATAGAAGAATATAATGGGCATTTAGAGTGCACAAACACTGTGTAGATATTTCAAAAACCGTCTTTTACTTTTACGCCTGTGAAGACAATTTCCACTCTGACTTTAAAGCCAAACAAGCTGAGGTTGAGCTGTTAAGATGGTCAAAGCCACAGTTATCCTTCAGCCTGCAAGTCTACTACTTGAGGTTGTTGCACAAGTATACTCTACATCAGTAGTTCCCAAAGCTGGGGTGGCAAAAAAAAACATCAAGTGTGTGTGTGTGTATTGTGATCCTTCTTGGAAAACAACAAGAATGAGAAAGGGAAAATGACATCTATGTTAATTTATGTTTTAACAAATGAAAACAACAGCACCGACAAACATATAAAACAATATATTATAACAATATATTATAAGTTGTTTGCATGGTCATTATACTTGTTTATTTGACTTCTGGTAATGTTTTCATACTCAAGCAATAGCTCGGGTTATTTTGTGTGTCAGAAGCACAAAAGTGGGAACCACTGGTCTCTTCCATTTAAGACCTTCATGCTTTAAAATACTGCTGTATAACATCAGATAAACTGATTAAGAAGCCAAAATTTGTTTTAATATGTACAAATAATCAATAATGTGTAGACCACCATTCATTTTAAATTAAATTTAGCCTTGTTTCATTTAATCCCACTCTGGCATTTATTCCATTAAGCAATTTCACATTTAAGAACACAGTTTTAAACATTCTGTCACTAGAATTCATTTTTGACATTCCCTAAAATATTCTGAATAATTCAAAATTGTATATAATAATATAAGAAATAAAATATAATAATAACTGTTGAACTATTAAAGCATTCATTTTTGTGCATTTTATTTTAAAAACGGCCTATTGAAAAGATCCAGACACCTGTTAGAGGAATACGAAAGCATGAACCTTGCCTCCATGTTTGTTTGAATTAGCTTTCTCTTGCGGCCAGTGGAAGTATTGTTAATAATAGTATAATCTTTAATTCCAAACCTCAGTGGGGATGACCAGTCTGTCATCCTATTAAGCCCCTTAGCATGATCCAGTTTAGCAGATATACATGTATGTATACCTCTAGCGTAAACAATGTTTATCTGTTTGTAAATCCAGTCTAATATGTTTAAACATATGTTTAAAGACAGCATCATATTAAAGGGATATAAATATAATACAGGCAACAGTCCATGTGAAAACAAGCTGTTTTTTTTTCTTCTTAGATACTAAAAAATAAGGATTGCAAATGAAATATTCCACATTCTTCTCCAGGAACGAACTCGGAGCTTGCTGAGAGAGTGGTATCTCCAAGATCCTTATCCCAATCCGTCCAGGAAACGCCACTTGGCCCAAGCCACAGGACTCACACCAACACAAGTCGGTAACTGGTTCAAGAACCGCCGCCAAAGAGACCGTGCCGCATCAGCAAAGAACAGGTATGTTCTCATGATATTTTAAAAAGAGAAATACTAGAAGAGTGAAAATGGTAAACTTAGATCTGAGTTGTGCTTTTTTCAAAATTTACCAGAATTTGGGGCATTTTCATGGATATATAAAAATTTGCAGTCTGTGCTACAGGACCATAGTAAAAGCTTTGTAATCTGTCTCTCCACTCAGGCTTCAACAGGACCCGTCCGTCCTGCCATCGCAAGGCTCCCCTGGTGGTGCCCTTCAAGAGCACCACCCCCACCCCCACCTTCTGGCCGCCTCCCCACGCCACCTCGGCAGCCCAGAGGCGAGTGACTGTAGCTCAGAGACAGAGCGCAGAGGGACGGGAGCTTCCACTCCGGAGATCTCTGTCAGCAGCGACGGCGAGTTTGAGTCTTGAGACGGACATGATGCAGTTGTTCATACAGGGAAGAGAAGACGGTGGGGCGACTTCTGCCTCTGACTGAACTTTGTAAAAGAAATGATGCACTTAAAAAAAGCACTGAAACGATTGCTGGTCAGTTCGTCCCTTTGCCAATATCATTCTTTTTCAGTTTTGGTCTTTTTTCTGGTGTGAAAATACGCCGTCTGCCACTGGATGTCTAGTACCAACTGGATTAATTCGTACCGGACAAGGGGACGTTTCAAATCCGCTTTCACAATAGATGATTTAAAGTCATTTTCTATTATTTACCTTTAGTCTACTGCATGGAAATGTGTCTATGTGACACTATGAATATTAAATATAAGCAGGAGGTGGCTGGCATTTATTTTGACTTGTTGTGAGGTAATAATTCTGTAAAAGCCCAAATGAGTTTTAGAACCACAATCACTGTTCAAATATTTAGAATTAATACCCAGTTAGATGAATCGCCATAATTCATCAAAAATTACCAAAAGAATTAAACTGGTTGAAGTCATAGATTCTAGAATAGATTGTTTACAGCTACAGACTGGAAGCAGGAAGGGATGAAAACGCCTGGTTCTGAAATGGGGGTACAAACTGGCAAAGGGGGCAAACGGAAACCAGAGCCCACCAAAACCCATAAGCTCGGTTGTTGTGTAGAATGATAAACAACTACAGGTA
Organism: Girardinichthys multiradiatus; assembly: GCF_021462225.1. Lineage (NCBI taxonomy): Eukaryota > Metazoa > Chordata > Actinopteri > Cyprinodontiformes > Goodeidae > Girardinichthys > Girardinichthys multiradiatus. The sequence goes on from NC_061807.1 coordinate 31,951,470, forward strand.
CAAAAACAGAATTTATAAGTCTCGGGTACAGATTTTAGAGATATTCCCAATGTTCTTTAGCTCATGTTTCTTACTGTTTCCAATAAATCTGTAAATAAAGATGATTTTGTAATAGTTCACAGGAAAGCTCCATGCATTTGTGTGGAAACATTATATGAACAATGCCTTGTTTAGGTTATTGCTGTATGTGAACATGTCACCATGCACATTAATGAATTGATATTTATGTGCCCTTACATTTAAAGTAGTGTAAATCATCTATATATTGTCAGCGGTACACTAACAATGGCTCATTGTTGTTTGTCAATGTACTGGTTAAAATCTGCATGTAAACATGATCTCCAACTCCTTTGACTCATTTACAGCCTTAAATGGAACTAAGGGCATTACTATAACACAAGTCGTGAGTCTATGCAAATCTAACTGTCTGTGAATACAACATGCTGCTTCGGACACAAACCATTTGGATTACAGCCACTTCAACCTGTCCACTTCTCCTGCTGTCACTGAATGGAAGACGCTGCTAGAGGTCCCCAAGCTGTTTCGAGTCCATCAGGAGCTGGCAGAGACAAGGGAAAGATTGTGATGCACTCATTGGTTTTTATCTCCATGTGCCTATTACATGTCAGAACAGTAAAAGCCAGTCAAGCGTGTCTTCATTATCACTCTGTTAGGCCTACTGTCTGATTAAATTTTCTTACAACTATCATTTCTCACATTTCTGTAATTCATTGAAAATATGTATTTTGTAAATGTTTTGTGCAAATAAGTAAACCTATTTTTATCCAGCGTGACCGTAGGTTTTTTGTATTTACAAAGTTTCAAGCTGTATGAATGAAGTTTAAAGTAACACAACAAAAAATATAAGCAACAATGGAACATCATTGTGGTAAATAATTTCTTGTACTCACAGCCAATTGCACTGAACTCATTTTAGCTTAATTTAATTTAATAAAACATTGCTGATGTGAGCAATGCAAGATACAACTTAGAACATACTTACAACATACAACAGGTATGTTAGTAGCCTGCTGCTCCAGATTTTGCTCCTTTTGCTTCATTGATGATTATCCTATTGGTGTCAAGTTGGAGAATTTCTGTAAATACAAAAACATTTCCAGAATATCATTCGGTTTTCTTTTTTTCTAATCCTGTTAGCAACATTGCTGGGGCGTATGCTGGCATTTTGGTCTCAAAGAAAAACAGGAATTGATGTATCTAACGAAGAGCAAAAAAAGTAAATATCTAAACAAAAATATTCAGTATCATAAAGCTTGCAACAACATAGCAGAAATCAACTGATTTTATATGTGAGAACAAGCTTTTCTAGCCCACAAAAGGTATGGCTTAAATTCAAATTTTAACTCTAATGTTTGACGTTGACATCAAATGTAAACAGAATGCCTTTTTGTTTCAATGCAGTATATGGTCAGTAGCTGTTTTTAATGATCTTTATGGTTTGGAGTCACAAGTTTTTACTGGTTTTTAATGTACATGATCACAAATCACTCAACAATTTTAGCTTTTCAAAGGCTGTAAAAACAAACTATTTTGTATTAGTTTAAAGCGGAGCTCCATGCATTTGTGTGGAAATTGTGAGACATTATACGAACCAAACCTTATGTGGACTTGATCTTATTATCATTTAAATGTTCTTAAAAGATCTTTTAATATTTTTTTGATACACAACTCTTAAAACCTTTTAACATAGCACATTAAAAACGCTACTCTTGGGGTTTTTACAGCACAGCTATTATCAATATAAACTGACAACACTCCTGCCTTGATGTAAATGGTTTAAATTTAACCTCATTTTGATTTTTTTTATGCATGAGTCTAACTAAATATTGATTTTAAAAAGATCATGAATTAATTTTAATACATCAGAATGAGATTCCAAATAATTCAGACGCACTTGCTATGCAAGTCTTAAATAAAATGATTTGTGTAGTTTTATAAAAAGAACAAATTCCTATAAATTGTGGTGAGGCAAAAATTCAAAACAAAACAACATAGCCTACAGTAAGCTTAAATTTGAACACACCTTGAGCAAACTTAAATAGTAAGATTGCATTATTGCTGACATATTGTTGTCGTGTTGTCGGTGCTAATAAACTTAGCAGCCTTAAGCTATTTTGTTACAAAACTTTCAACAAGTTTTTATGACCATTATAACTCTGTTAAATCTACCCAACAGCTGAAGAAAAAAACACTTACCTGCTTTTGAAGACATTTCTGATGCATTTTGAACAAAATATCCTCTTTCTAACTCAATTTTTACAATTCTTTACAATTAATTTTTTTTCTAATTATTTTGATGCTGCAGACGTCCCAAAATTATTCCATTGTAAATTCAATCGCGTATATGTACATTTAAAAATATATTCTTTATTATTGAGAGCAAAATGTACCGGAGTCATATTCTTTGCTTGTCTGTACAAACTCGACAATAAAGCTGATTCTGAAAATGGCGCCCGTTTCTTTTCCAAGAACCTACCTAACCATGAAAAGAAAAAAAACTGTTACCAGTTAGTAAGCTGCGCCAACTGAACTTAACTAAAATGCTACAAATTTAATAAAGACTGAGAACTGTACACAGACAGTCCTCTCAACGTTTAAAAAACAGGGATGAACGGCAATGCAGTAATGAATTTGTTATCATGAAGGTGAAACCAAACCAGCCATTACCGCCTTCAGATGCATTACTACTTCTCACCACCAGAGGTCAGTATCACAGTCTAATTTGTGTTTATCATACAGCGTCTGTTAAAATGTTTCAATAATTGTTGGACTGAATTAAACATAAAATTAAGAGAAGAGGAACATTTTAGGTACTGTAAGAGGAAGCTTTTGTCATGTCAGAGACATTCTGTGTCATTGTTGGCTAAGATTGTTCCAAGCCACACTCAGCAGTCATATATTCCTCTTATCACATTTACTATTGAATTACTTTTAGTTTTTACTGTTTATATTATTTAAATATCTCAGCATTGTTAAGATTTATATTAAACATCCATTTGTACAACACACAGGCTTGCATAGAGAGGATGGGTGTAAAAACAGGGGTTCAAGTTGTGTTACTTATCTATACTCATATTCAATAAATTATTTATTATTGAAAGGTTCATTTAGTCTAGTAACCCAATTCACTTAGTAGAATGCATTACGTAGACACACAGAGACAGATGTTTTTAAGTCTTTCTGTTAAAATGATGATTCTCTGCTTACAGCTAATGAAAACACAACATTTAAAATTAGAATAACAGACCAATCAAAACATATAAGAAAGTTGTTAGTTTCAGGGGTACTTTTTTGGTCAAAGATTTTGGAGATTTGACTGATAATTTTGCCATGTTAAATTATTTCAATGAACATTTCATCGCAGCAGGGCATATGTTTTATTCTTTTGACAGTGATTTTAAACAAACAGTTTTAAATTAATCTGCATTTGTAAGCTGTCCCTCTGTCCTTAGTTTGCTAAAAAAAAAGTTGGACTCCAAAAAGATCAGCTGGTCCTGATATTTAGGATGCATTTTTTTCCAAACCTGGCTGCTGACTTGTACTTTTAATCTAAGCCTCAGCACAAACAAATTGCCTAAAGTTGGTTAGCAGTGGAATTTGTCCATTCACTGCTAAAAGCAGTTGATCCCTCAACTGTAAAAAATTACAAGCCTATCTCAGAATTATGTATTCTGGCAAAAGTTTTTGAAATACTGGTCTGTAATAAACTAAAGGATTTTTTTTTGGATAAACAGCATTCATCAGTCAGGTTTTAGGAAGCAGCACATCACTGCTTCTGCTCCCCTTAAAGGTTTTAATGATGTGTTTGAGGCATTGGATTTCAAACGGATTTGTAATGCTGTGTTAATGGACTTAACCAAGCCATTTGACACAGTGGATCAGAGTCTCTTGCTAGAAATTATGTCCAATAATAGCATCTCCAAACAAGCTGCCTTTTGGTTTGCAAATTACTTGGCAAGTAGGACACGGTGTGTTCAGATGGTTGGAATTAATTCCAACTTTCTTGAAGTCACAAAGGTGTACCTCAAAGCTCAGTCCTAGGACCTATCTTCTTCAGAATATACATAAATGATCTGTGTACAGACTTGTCTAATGCTTCCTACCATTTTTATGCAGGTGATTCTGTAATTTACTGCTGTGTACATTAGATTGCACAGACATTTGAATTTCTACAGTCTGCCTTTGATGCAGTGCAGATTCATCTGGAGCAGCTGAAACTGATCCTAAATGCTGAAATATCTAAAATAATGGTTTTTTTTTATTCATCTGTTCCCTCTGAGAACATCCTGTTTATCAGAACTACACAAGGTAAATTTCCTGTACTACCAGTCACAAGTACCTGGGATTAATTATTGATGGGAAGCTTTCTTTCAAAGGTCATGTTAAAATGTGTTCTTCAAATTAAGGTTGCAGCTCGGTTTCTTTTACAAAAACGAGTCATGCTTGTCCCTCAGAGCTCGGTAGCTTGTGATAACAGCTACTTTTTTGCTCGTACTTGATTAAGGCGATGTTGTGTATATGTGTGGTTTAACCAGCCTTCAGTCTTTGACTCTGGTCCACCGCTGAGCTCTCAGATTTATCACTGGCTGTAGCCACCTCACCCACTACTGTGAACTTTATGCTAATGCTAGCATGTCTTCCTTAAATATAGGACAATATGCACACTGGATGACTCTGGTTTAAAAGGGTTTTTTGCTTGGTTTTGGCTTGGTACTGGCTTGGTTCCTTCTTATTTATGCCCTTTTCTTCTAAAAACAAAAAGGCTTTATGCCTCACGATAAAATTACATTTTGTGTTTCTCTGTTCCTCGTATTTGAACTGAAACTGAAAATAGAGCTTTCAGTTTTTCTGCCCCCTGTGCTTCGAATGTTCTCCAATCTGAATTGAAAGTGTCAGAACTTGTTTCACTGAAAGCTTCCCACTCTATCTTAAGAAACCAACAACAGAAATCTATTGAACAAAAACTACTGCACCTTATTTGTCAAACTGCCCACACTTTACATATTTATAATGTTTTTTTTGTCATTGTGTTCTGTCTTGTCCACTACGACACGTGCTGCTGCCTTTCTTGGTCAGGTGACCCTTGTGAAAGAAGTCTTGATCTTAATGGGTCTTTATCTGGTTAAATAAACGTTTAATTAAAAAATAATACATTAATCTGACAAATGAACCTTATCTCACCTCATGATGAAAATAAAAAGAAAGAGGATATTTCTCCTATTTTAGCTTCCCTTCATTGGCTCCCTGTTAAATCCAGAATATAATTTAAAATTCTCCTCCTCACATATAAAGCCCTTAATGATCTAGCTCCATCATACATCAGAGATCTGATTGGTCCATACGTTCCTAACAGAGCACTTCATTCTCAGACTGCAGGTTTCCTGGTGGTTCCTAGAGTCTCTAGAAGTAGAATGGGAGGCAGATCCTTTAGTTATCAGGCTCCTCTCCTGTGGAACCAGCTCCCAGCTTTAGTCCGTGAGGCAGACACCCTGTCTACTTTTAAGGCTAGGCTTAAAACTTTCCTTTTTGATAAAGCTTATAGTTAGAGTGGCTTAGTTTATCCTGAGCTATCTCTGTAGTTATGCTGCTGTAGACTTTGGCTGCTGGAGGACAAAATGACCACTTTCACCCTCTCTGCTACATTCTCACACTACTCTCCTATTTAGCCATATATGCTTTTATTTCAGTTTTTAACTTTATGCTCTCTCTCTCTTTCTTCTCCTTCTGGAAGATACACCTGTCCTAGCTCTGTGTTTAGCTTTGACACCTTCCTGGAGGGGACATTGGCCAAGCAAACAACTTAATGCTCACCTTATACTGATGATACACTTGGCCCTGTCTTTCATTGTTAACCCCGTCTCTCTCCTACATATAGCTGCTAGCTGAACTTTTACTATGACTAACTGTATGTGCTCTCTCTCATACTCTAAACTTGAAAACTGGATCAGAGTTCATCTGCTTAGCTGTCTTTCCCTCCTAGATGAAGCCACTAAAGGAGCTACAACCATTATTGTTTTACTTTGCTTTCCTATAGAAAGTGCTCCTGGATCAGTGCTTCTGTGTTCTTCTCTGCTCTGTTCTCTCAAACCCCCAGTCGGTTGTGGCAGACGGCTGCTCACACTGAGCCTGGTTCAGCATCAGCAAGCCAAAATTAGACTGAAAGATAGAGAAAGGCATGTACAGTTTTATTGTCTACCTGTTTATTTACTTTCAGTGTTTTAATGTGATGGCATTGAGCAGATGTTTCAGTATCATCTCGTTATCCAATCACAGATTCATGGTTTATCACGGCCCGCCTCTTTCATCCAGTCTTTGACGGTTTTGCTAGGCTCAGTAGAACCCTGTCTTCTGCTGTTTTGTTTGGGTGTTAATTGTGATTTTTTTTGTACTTTCTCCAAATGGTTGAGCCTACTGACTGAAAACAATTGTTTTGCCGAACTCTGTGTCGATTTATCTTTCTTGAATAATTCTTCCCATCCTCTCAACAGACTGTTGTTGGAGCCATGATTCCTGTCAATCTGCCAGGTCTAGCTCCTCAGCGAGGGCCGCAAACAAAAGGAGATTCATTGGTAGAATTTTGGCTTGTTTCAAAAATGCCAGTACTTTCTCTACATTGAGGGAACCCTTTATATTTTCTTTTTGTGTTAGCTGATCTAAACAGGAATGCAGCTGAGGTATGTTTTGCAAAGCCAGAATATTCAGCTGTGCCGTATCTATGATTAGTTTGTTTCTAAAGCAATATCAGAGTTGTGGAGGGTTAACACCTGTACAAAAAATTAAGAAATAATGTCTGCACAATAAAACATTGAACTAAGTCAAAGAGTTGAATGTGAAAACATTTCATAAACAAGAATTTTTTTTTCCTGCCTAAACAAAAAAGGAAAAGCTCAGCTCCTCCCTATCCCGAAAATGGATGTTTTCACAACTTGTAACCCTGCCCACACTTCAAGATCAGACTTCCTTCCACCTTTCAGCTGTGAACCCAGAGAAACTCATGCATATCTATCTTAAATATTATATTTAGTCTCGCTCTTGCTCTGACAGGTGGGAGTACATTGAACTGGTTTTGAAAGCATGGACAGCCAAGGAAGGAAGGTGGTGGTTTGTGACAATGGGAGCGGGGTGAGTGAATGTTTCAAACTGCTTCACACAGCAGTCATATCATCATTAAATTTGTTTTTGCTTTATTTTCTATAGTCTTTATCTTCACAAGTTATCCACACATTAATGATGGTGACCTGCAAACCAGGTGTGCTGCATTTCTAATGGTGTTTTGATTTCTATAGAAGGTGTTGATTTCAAGCTGATATTTGGATTTTTCAGTGAAACGAATGCAGAAATCCTGCAGGGTGTGTAACTCGGTGCATACTGTAGCCCTGTTTCCATGAGTCTGGACTTGTCACTCCTGCTTTTACAAACATCCATAAATGGATGTGATGGTTTGAACGGAGCGTGCATTGAATGAAAAGCAGGAAGAGGTTTTTGAGCTCTTCAAATGTTCAAAGCTGCACCCGAGATTACATTATAGGATTGTTAGGCTTATTTCTAAGGAAAACCAAATCAAATAACAGTCCTACTAAGGTATTGATTTCTATGTTTTTCTTTATTTTTTTGTGTTTTTGCTAGGAATGTATTACGTTACTTCGGGCTAAGGAATGTGTGTATGACCCAACAGACAAGTTGAGACAGTAAAGTGGGAGAAGCACAACCTGTGGTTGATTTCTTAGCATTTACACACTATGTAATTTAATATTTATTTAAATGCCTTCATGCAGACAACGTTCCACATGTATACTTTTTAAAATTCAAACAATTTGAGTTCTTACTGGTAGCACAAAGTCTTAGTATCAGTTGACAAGCAGAAATGCAAGCTTTATTTGCACACACACCCAAAATTTACTGCAAAAGTTTCTTTTTCACTTCCCTGCATAGTTTGTCAAGTGTGGCTTTGCTGGGTCCAACTTCCCCGAGCATATTTTCCCGTCCTTGTTGGGAAGGCCACTCATACGTTCAAACAACAAAGTGGGCAGCATCGAGATTAAGGTGAGATCAAATAAGATGGCTGTAATTATTCACATTACAACCAAAAACTTCAATGCATTTCATTTGGGATTTTATGAGACAGACCAACACAAAGTTGTTCATAAAAATAAAGGGGATTGAAAAGAATACATGGTTTTCCAATTTTCTTACCAAATAAAAATCTAAAAAAAGTTTTTTGTTTTGTATTTTGCCCCTTTACTTTGAAAGACCTGAATCATTATGGTTGTCTTATGACAAAATGTAAAAACATTCAAGGGGTTTCCAAGTTTTGCAAGGCACACCATTATAGCACAAAGCTAAAGAGCTCATCTAATTTAATTCATTTCCCGACCTTTTGCTCATCTAGCTCTTCTTGCATCACAGCTCGCAAGTATTTAAGAGTCTTAACAATGTACACCTGTTATCTTTCCGAGACAGTTCATTTTATACACTAAGGCAACCTGTGACTGTGAAAATCATTAAGGCCTTTAAGCCTCCCGATCCCCCTCGAGAGACGAAAAGATGCAGGCAGAAAACCAAAAGGCAGATTAAGTCTTTGATGTTCCATGTTTCTGCACATTGAATAGTAATTTGTGTCTCCTCCTGTTATATCACTTACAATGGTGAAAACTGGAAGCTTTATTAAAAAAAAATATATATATATATTTTTTTTAAACTCACCAGGTCATCTTTTAACATTACCCAATATTTCTTAAAAAAAGGAAGACATTTTTACCAGAAGCAAAAAATTCAAAAAGTCATACAGTCTTGTTCTTCTGGCTCTGACCTCTATCACTAGGATCTGATGATTGGGGATGAAGCCAGTGAGTTGCGCTCCATGCTGGAGGTGTCCTACCCCATGGAGAATGGCATGGTGCGATGCTGGGAAGACATGCTGCACCTGTGGGACTATACCTTTGGCCCAGAACGTCTCAACATCAACCCATCAGAATGCAAGGTGCTGAACATATGCAGATGTCTGGTTATATGGTTTTTCTATGACCTTATTTGATGTCCTCTTCGCACCTGTGAAAATAGTTAATCCTTCTTTGTCCCAAACTGTGGCCTGTCTATGGATCTCAGTGGTCAGTTTTTGTAATAAATCTACAATATAGTTAAGAGTAAAACCAGTTAGGACTTGATGAGAAGAAATGAGCTGTTGATATTAATAAAGAACTAAAAAATTTGTTTTGTAGCATGGCAAACACAATGAAAATGTATTTTTCTACCAGGTAAGGTGTCTGGAAGCCTGCCTGATTTTTGCAGAAACTCATAACAATAGTCAAGGCAATAGTGGTGAAACAACTTTAACTGGTCTTAAATTGATTGTCCTAGTTCATTAGACCACAAGATCTAAATCCAGATTGAGCATCAATATTAATCTTACAATCAAATTTTATTGGAAGATTTTAGCCTGAAAACAGCAAGGCTGAAAGAATTTGCAGATTGAGACCAGAATTATGTTTGAATCACAATTTAAAACAATTAAAAAACATTTAGCATTTCATGCTGTAAGATTAGCAAAGCTACATGTATCTTCTTGTGTGTTTTATTAGCATCATTTGTTAATGTACGCACAACAGCTCTGAATGAGCTGGCCACAAAGGAGCTTGTGAATATAGAACATAAGGGGACCAACAATTGATTAAAATAACGCCTGTGGACCAAAAATGCTAAAACATAAACCTCGATAGTAACATAAAATTTGAAAAAACATATTAATTAATATATAAATTTTAGCAGCATTCTTTACTTGTACGAGAGACTATACCTCTGGGCTGTTTCTTGCCATAGAAACCACATATTCATAAATTTGTTTTGTTTTACAGATCTTGCTGACCGAGCCACCCATGAACCCCACCAAGAACCGAGAGAAAATTGCCGAGATCATGTTTGAAAAGTACCAGTTCCATGGCATCTATGTGGCGATTCAGGCTGTGCTCACCCTGTACGCTCAGGGTAAGTTCACATCAAGTTCCTGCTTTTAAGGCCACATCCTAAATTAGTATGTTGCTGCCTTAATCCTTCATGTTTTAACTCATCAATCAATGGATACATTTTCTTCAGGACTTGAAATGTGCTGTTTGATCAGGTTTGCTCACCGGCGTCGTTGTAGACTCGGGAGACGGTGTCACCCACATCTGTCCAGTGTATGAGGGCTTTTCTTTACCCCACCTCACTCGCAGGTTGGACATTGCAGGACGTGACATCACGCGCTACCTCATTAAAGTGAGATGAAAAGAATCATTCTTTCACCAAACACAAAGATTTTGATTTATTAAGTGAAATTTTATCTTCCCACCAGCTCCTGTTGCTGCGCGGATATGCCTTCAACCACACGGCTGATTTCGAGACCGTACGGATGTTGAAGGAGAAGCTCTGCTACGTCGGATACAACATTGAACAAGAGCAGCGCCTTGCCCTGGAGACCACCTATCTGGTAGAGTCCTATATGGTATGTTTAGGATCAACATCCAAAGAATACACAGTTGCAGGTTTTAATTTATTTTATCAAAATTTCCAAAGGTTATTCCCCATCTCTGATGGTTTAAGTTTTATTGGTCCATATCTTTGCTGCAGCTCCCCGATGGCCGGCAGGTGAACATCGGCGGAGAACGATTCGGGGCCCCAGAAGCTCTTTTTCAGCCTCATCTCATCAACGTGGAAGGAGCTGGTGTGGCTGAACTGCTCTTTAATACCATCCAGGCTGCAGACATTGACCTCAGGTCTGAGTCTCGCCACAGCTCTCTTTGACAAACCTACAAAACCAAAAACATAATAGTGACACATCTCCACTGTGCTTTGCTGAGCAGGGCTGACTTCTACAAGCACATTGTTCTGTCAGGCGGGACCACCATGTACCCAGGCCTTCCCTCCAGGCTGGAAAGAGAGATCAAACAACTCTACCTGGAGAGGGTGCTCAAAGGAGACACAGATAAACTATCGGTAAGAATCTGATGGGTATTAATGGTTGCAGAAAAGGCTTAAACAGGTGAAAGCCTGTGTTGATTCTTGAATTGTCTTAAATGTAATGATTGCTTAACAATACTGGTTCATGGTCCAAATATATAAAGTTGATGTAGAATATTTGACTGTATTGTGTAGCTATACATGTACAATCATATACATATATAAACTGTTCAAATGTTCAAACATACTGAACATACAGCCACGTGTTAAATAGGACAAACATATTTGAACAGATGGATATTTAAAGACTGTTTAAATAACGCTGGGATATTAAGTAATATAAATAAACAATAACAACTGAAAAAAGGCCTTTTAAAATATGTAAAATCTTGTTAAATAAAATTACTGGGAAGGAATATGTTAGGACACCCCCACATTTATTCCCAAATGGATAAATGTGGGGTGGCTCGTCCTCAGTATGAATACAGTAACATGATGGCCACACTATAGTTTGCCTGAGAGGATATAGACAAAGACCACAATATATGAAACAATGTTCTCTGGATAAAAGGGGTTAAATTTGAATTATTTGGACATCAAAAGAGAGGGCATGTTTGGCATAAAACAAATACAACAATACAAGAAAATGACCTTATAACCGGTTGTAAAGCATGGAGGTGGAGGAGTCATGGTTTGGTGATACTTTGCTTCAGGAGGCCTTGAAATAAGCTGTACAAACACCCTTAAACATAAGATTAGAAATTAATTTATAAACATTTCTTTTTATTTCATGGGGTGTCCATTTTTTTCACATAACTGTAACTTGGAGACAAGCTTGGATGAAAAAATAATTACATACATTTTATCTTCTGAAATCTTTCAAGACAAAGTTTGAAGTTGTTGGGAAGCCCTCTTTTAATATCTTAGATGTTCAGTTTTGGACATTTTATTAATATTACTGAGTGCCTTAGTCTTATTTAAAGGGACATAGCATGTATCATGAAAGACAGCATCCCTGTGTATGTGCTCTTTTATCATACCTTTCTTCACTTTACACCTCTGCAGAAGTTCAAGATCCGAATAGAGGACCCGCCCAGACGCAAGCACATGGTGTTCCTGGGGGGAGCTGTGCTAGCCAACATCATGAAAGACAAGGACACCTTCTGGCTGAGCCAAGCGGAATACAAGGAGAAGGGCCTGGGAGTGCTGCAAAAGCTGGCAGGAGGAGTGAGATGAAGCAATGCCCAACGAAAAGGATCAGCAAACTTGCTCTGAGATAATGCTAATTCTTCCATGTTTATGGTTAAATATCGTTAAATCTATTTTGTCATATTGCCTTTCCTTATCTCTGTTGATCAAAACTACTAATTAGTTGTATTATAACACTTCTTTTACCATGAAAACAGTAAAACATACAGTTAATTAGATTTTGTGGATTTCATAACTAGACCAGACATGTTTCTTTTTATTGGATTATACAGTACCATCTATTGGCACCCCCTGGGAATGATGTGGAAAAAGCACTCTGGAAAATTTATTTGTATTGCAAAATCCTAATCTCCCACTGAAAATGGCAGAAAAATCAAAATTTTGACTTGAGTCCATTTATTTAGTGGGGAGCAGAAAAAACTTGTACGGCCTCCTTTTGCATCTATGACAGCCTTTAGTCTTCTGTAACATTTCACAAGGTTGGAGCGAACACAGAGAGGGATCTTTGATCATTCCTTTTTTTTGTCTGTCCAAACTCCTAGGTAATTTCTTATGCTTTCTTATCTTCAACTCACCCAACAGATTTCCCACAGAATTTAGGCCTGGGAAGAAGGTTCATTTTATGGTTGGTTAACCATTTCTGTGTTGATCTGGCCTGCATGATGTTTTGGATTATTTGCTGCTGAAAGATTACATGATGACCTATTTTCAGTTTACTTGTAGAGGTTGTCAGATTTTTACTTAAAACTTTCTGGTATTTCAAAGGGTTCCTGATGCCATGACCTCTACCAGGGGTTCCTAAGGACTTTGGAAGAAAACCAGGCCCACAGTATCACAGATCCTCTGCCATACTTAAGAGTGGGAGATGCTTTTCCACATATCAATCCACATGTGATCTTAGTGTCTTCTGGACATGGTTCCAGTTAAATTTCACATGTTTACATTTGTGATGATAGGAGAGGAAAGGCATTTTTTCCTGGCATGCCTCAAAAAACAGCTGTATGGCATGTAGATAGCTTCTGATAATTGTAGAGGCTTGGTGACCACAATATATCACTCTTTGGCTGCAGTTCCCCAACAGTGAGCTTTGGAAACCTTTTTATTGTTCTCCCTTGTCACATTGTGTGTTAGTGGCTTGATAAACTTGGGTTCCAGTCCAGCCTTGTTAGTCAAAGTTCCAGTTATTTTAATACTTTTGTTATTTCCCTGAATATGGATATGTTCAAGTAGCGATTTTAAGATGAATAAACATGTCTGCCTGACATGAATGCCATGTTCTCTTGTCTTTACCACTTTGGCTAAGAGAAATCAGCCTCTGTGTTAAAAATAATTATTTCTTATCATGGGATTTTTGGCCAATGAATGAATGTATTGAAATGAAAGGTTAGATAAGTAAAAATAGGATACAAATCTTCTCACAAATATAAATTTATATTCAAAGGAGATATTAAATACTTATTTGACACATTTTGCAGGTGCCATTTATCTTATAAAACAGACATCTCAGACTGAATTGTGAATCACACATACTGGCCTGTTCTTTGCAAACTTCAGATGGAACCATTCCTTGGCCATAAGATGGCAAAGGCAAATGAATAAATACATATGTGAACTAAAGATTTCTAAAATGTCAGCATTGATCAAGCTAATTTTGCCTGCCAGTGGGAAATCCAAGATTAATGATCTGGAAAAGGTGCCCATTCGAAAAATAATCTAAATTAGATAAAATATCAAAAAGATGTGGGTGTTAGCTTTAGGTTTTTTCTGTAGAACGTGCATGCAGCTGTTTATTTCAGTGTTGTCTCTCCTTTCCCAGCCGGTGAAATTTTTATGATTGTTATGAATGTTTTAATGTCAAATCTGTAAAATCATAAAAATAAACCTTAACCTTAAGAAAATAAGTAGGTTTGAAACAAAAAACTGATTGTATTTGCTGCCATCTAGTGGTTGAGCTGATTTAGGACAACCTTTTTGTGCAAAAGTGAAGGCAAATGCTGCTGGTACAGATATTGCAATCTTTATTGCGAGACTGCGTTACCTGACAAAATACAGTAATGTGTGTGTTTTTTACATTGAAAAGAATCGATAAACTCACACAGTAAACACATGCTGCACAAACACACACAGGCACACACACACACACACACACACACACACACACACACACACACACAGATCAACCTTTCCGTTGAATGACAAAGCATGCAACAATATTCACATCATAGCTCTCAAAAACGAACCTCCTCAATTGGATTAAAAACTCCAGATATGTTGAAGATCCGCACTTTCATATCCACACAACAAACTGAACAATTGTAATTTAGTTTTAAATTCACAATATGATATTTATATATTTGAAAGTGACACTGAGTCGAACAGTCTGTTGGTATTGACGACTTGCAGCAGGAGTCCCAGAAGCTGGTGATGAGGACATTTACATTCTCCCAGTCCTCATGAGATCCTTTTTATTGGTCAGAACACAATATTTCATCTTACACTTAGGTCAAGATAAACAACAGAACTGAATAGCAGGATTAGAAAAATTGAATGAATGCAAGAAAATTCTTTAACACATTCGCAAGTCAGTCTGTAAATTTATAAATTTGTTGCAAGTTGACCCCGGGTGATAATGCATTGTTTTTTCTCCCCGATGTGATTTAGGCCCTAGCTACACTACTCCAGATGTTTTTTTAATCTGTCTTGAAAAAATACAACAGTAAACATTTTGCATTCCAATCAAAAAGGCTATAATGCTAACACTGTGCTAGCAGGTTGCAATAATGTTAATGTAACAAACATTAACATTCAAAAGTAGAAGATCCTGAGCATGGCTAAAGAAGTGCCATGTTAAAGCTCTGGTCATACTCTGCAAGAAACAATATATTTGTTTGTTTACTTGATATGGAAAGAACAAGAACAGTATCTACATTTACTACTTAACAAGAAACTCAAGTGTGGAACTCCCAGGAAGTCCCACAGCGGCATATATCAGAGTAGTAACCACTGTAGATTTCTAACCAATCATGCAGCAGTTGTCAGATACCACAAAAGAAATAAATTCTGCCCATAATTATTAAGAACAAGCCTTAAGAACTCCCAAACCAGGGCTGCAGGAAAACGATGGCATCATTTTATTCCTTGAAGTCCTCAGAGAGAAAACATTTCTCTGTTCTTGCAGAGTACTTAAGGGCTTTACGGCATCTTTCCTGGAGTTCTTCACTTGACCAGAAATTTTAAATGTGTTTTGGATTTAGTTTCTTTTGAAGCATGACATTTCCTGGCCAGAAATAACTGTATTCCTGATCCTACCACATGAAGTAAAAAACAAATTTCTTGGTTCTTGTTGCGTATGAACTGGTGTTTCGGCTTCTCTCCAAAAACGTGGCGCGCAGAAGTCCACACTTGAGGAGAAGCAGAAATACCAGAATTTCTCCTTTTCCTCATTAACCATGCCCACTTTTAATTTCTGACCAATCACCCAATAGTTGTCAGACACCATATAAGAATAGAGATCTGCCCAGATGATGTGTCAAGATAATCCCTGGGAGAACAAACAAGAACAAATCTCTTGCCTCTTGTGGAGTATGTTCAGGCCTTTAAGGTTTTCTCAAAGATTGCTCCACTGTTGGGCTATGGTTTAAAGCCCAGAGCCCTTAATTCGGACGTGTGCAAAGGGGCCTCTATGGTATTGTTTTAAATTATTTAGTTATCAAACATCCCCATATATACACCAGTTTTTAAAAATCTCCGCTTTGATGGCTCATTTAAAACGTCTTCATTCTCTTCCCAGGAGTAGGATGGGCAATTATCGTATTTATTCATTGCCATAAGGGAATAAAATATGAAGACACAATCACTGTGTGGAATTGAGCTGTACAGTATCACTACTCAATGTAACTGGTAGGCAAAAACTTGTTAGGAATTTTTAAATATTTTTTCATCACTTTTAGCGTTATGGTGGCATCGATAAATTGCCAATCCCTAGGCAGGAGGTGGAAAATGACAAAAAAAATATTTGCAAAATATCCAGGTTAGTGTAGACAGGGCCTTAAAAATAAAGAACTGAAGCTTTTCTGCCACCTTCCTCCCACTTACTCGTTATTCCACCAGCAAGAACCATGTGAGAAACTGAAAACAAGGAGAGGGGTCTGTACCTTCTCTCCAACAAGCACACATAAAACCATCTCTGTGGGAGATTCTTATACACAGCTGAATTCAATTTTTATTTCTTTGTAACTAAATAGCCCCAATCACCCCTCATTATGTATGTTCTGTCACTTTGGTACTGCAGTTTGGTCTTGGCTATAACACATCTCTCTTTTCTGTGATGCCAAATTTCAGGGAACCACAAAAAAGGTCACATCCCCACCATTAAACATCTTCAGATTTTTGCACAGAAAGTGAAGCAATAATACATCCGAGTGTCTTTAAGATTTCGCCCAGACTTACACCTTGAAAGAGTTACATCACCACGGTGGACAATTTGTCTCCCTAAGTGCGTACAGGAAGTGGTTTTGTTTCCAGGCAACAGTAGTCTCACAGAATTTGTTTTCTTTGGATTTCAGCCTCTTCATCTCTTAATGATGTAATCCCTTCATAGTTTAACTCTGGGTTCATGTTGCAGAAAAAAAAAAACAATCAAAACCATTTATTACATATTTTCCATGTCACAAATAGTACACTCCTTTTACACAAGCAGCCTCAATGTCTGGCACAACTTTCAGCAAGTTGTCTCTGCTTTGCTCTGGTCCGTTTGGGACCAACATGAGATTAGAACTGTAGTTTTTCACAGTCCTGATCCATGACGAGGCACAATACACCGCCGGAGAGATGAGACAGAGAGAGAAAGAGACAGAGAAAAACACCAACCATCCATCTCCCCCTCCTCCTTCCTCTGTGCCTCCCACTCATTCTTCGCACACCGACTCGCTCAGGTCCACGGCGCCACCTCTGGTGAGCCGTCGCATCTTGCTGAAGTCGTGGTCGGTCCTCAGGTAGGAGAGCGAGGGCCCCCCCTCACTGTGACCAGCCAGGTCCTGGGGCTGGGCCTGGGGCGGTAGGGCCCTCATCTCACCGCCGCTGCGCCAGTACAGTGTGTATTGTTGCGGGTCGGACACTCCGAAGGTGGAGGCACACAGCTGCGCCAGGGCCTGGCTGGTCTCCCCGGCTCTCCACTGCAACGTCCGCACAGCGCTTCGCTCCCCGTCCTGGAACAGAATCCGAACGCACCTCTGCAGGGAGGGAGAAGGAGCAGGAGAAGAGATGGAGAGAGACAGAAAAACGAGTGAATGCATGTTGTATTGATGACAAACAGAGGTCAAGAGGCTTATGGAGTGAGGGCAAAACAGGGGGCGGAGAGAGGGATGAGAACTGTGAAAGCTGCAGGAAATGAGGCAAAATGAAGCTCATAAAAGAAACAGCCTCAACAACAAAGCTTCTGCTTCCCACACACAGCCACCCAGGCCGAAAAGCTTTATATAAACTTCATCTTCATGGAACTGCTCTTTTATCTGCTGCAAACTTCAAACATTAATCCTACAGAAGCAAGACTGCATCTCAACTTTTCACTCAGCTCTTCGAGGGAGAAAGTTTCCCTACTTTCTCTGAGCTAAACCATGAAAGGCGATCAAACATAAAACTAATAGAACTGCATCAATTGCCACTCATCAAACACTTTAGCCCTTATATAATGTCCAATTCAACCACCTACAGCCGCCCTCACAACTCTCTGAACAGAACACACATGCTGTGCAAAAGACACAGCGCAAAATCCCTTCACCAAACAGCTAATCTTGGGGAACTAAAGCAAATCCTCCTCTATTCCACAAACATGCCAACAATCCTATGAACATGTACACATCCAGGCTCCAACCACAAGAAAACAAAAGTAAAAGTGGCCAGACAGGCTCTAAATAAAACCCCAATAAGGATTGAAAACACACAGTCAGGAATAACAATCAACAGGTCTTATGATCTTCAAAACTTACAGAGTCACTGAGCTCCTCGCTGTCCGTGTGCATATTGTGTTTGCCTGCTTCGACGGGTAGATGCAGCTCGATAAATTTCATGTTATCTGACCGCCCACCTCTTCATAGCACTTGGCTCACTGATCCTCGCCTGTGTCAGTGGAAAATGTGGCTGCCGGGTGAGTTAGATGGGCTATTTGAAGCCAGGAGAAGCACCACGTGACAAGATAGAAACGTGGATGACAATGAATTGTTATTTTTAATGGCTTCTGGTGGACCTGTTACACTGACATGAAGGCCAAGGGGGAGGTGATGAAAGGGAGCATAGGCAAATGTCAGCAAGAGTGTGTGATGGCTGTAGGGAAAGTCCAGTCATAAGCTGGAAGCCCCAGATAAAAGGGATTACCTATGAAAATTAATCTCACTCCTTTTTGGGAGGGGGACATCCATGTGCGCTGTCTCGCTTTTCAGGAATTATCTGATGTGGAAAAATCTTCACTCAGAGCTTTCAAGTTGGGAACATCGAAGCATCGTCAGGCAAAAATAATTACAACTTGGCGTAAAATTTCTGTCAAACACGATCGATTGCTTTGCCCCACCTGCCAAAGTCACAGATGTAGGACAATGAGATACTGCTGCCATCAATGTAATTAATTACTGTGATGCCGGAGCCTTTGTGGATGGATTATCCTTTGTTTTTGTTCGCAATGTTGTTTTTTTGACCACTTAAAATAAGTCAGAACAGATTTGGGGCACTTTGCATTTTTAAATGCATTTATGAAATGTCTGAAATTATTGCTGCTGTTAATTATGAATTCTCTATTGGTTTTTCTTTTCAGAGAAAGTACACATGTCCTAGTACCTTGGTTGTGCTCTGTTTCTTTTTCTGGATGGAGTCAGTAATGAAGCTGTAGTTGCCATTAAATTTGTGTAATTTTGTATCCCCACCATTAACTTCGTGTACTCTTTTTGCTTTTCCTTTTCAAAGAAAATACTCCAGATGCAGGGCTTTTATGTTTATCCGTGCATCTTTCCTAGCAAGAGTTACTGCTGCCATCAGCTTTGCATAGTCTCTCAAACACTTTCTGTAGAAAGTATTCCGGGTTTGATACGTCTGTGTTTAGCCGTGTTAATTTCCTGGATGGAGTCACTGACTGAGCTGTTGGTGGCATTAACTTGATGTGTTTTCTTTGTTTCTCTTTTCAATAGAAAGTACTCCTAGCCCCGTGCTTCTTCACTTTCTTGAACAAAGAAATTGTACTTTTTCCCCCACAAAAAGTAATCCTGGACCGGTGCTTTGTGTTTTTTCTGTCTCCCTCCTCAGCCTCTCCCAGCCAATCAGGGATTATGACCACTCATACTGAGCTTGGTTGTGCTGGAGGTTTCTTGCTGTTAAAACAGAGTCGTTCATCCCCGCTCCCACCACAGGCTTTCTCAGATGAGGGATTGCGGCAAAGTCACCTACTGGTTGCAATCTGCTGGGCTTAATTATATGGATAACTTTCTTCCAACTGGTTTTAAATGATCGACCCAAGTATACTGTGTTTTAAAATAACCTGAATTCAACTTGACTTTATGTAATTGGATCTAAATGTGACCACGTGATTGGACAAGAACTGGGTTTAACTGAATTTCATTCTAAATATTTGAATATGAATCGAAGGTCTATGAAATTGATAGAGTTTTTGTGTATATTTCAGCAGCAAACTGATGACTGCTAAAACTAAGACCTGTAGTAATGTGACAGTAAAAGATTTGTATATTGTTCATTTTATTTTGGACGTCAACCATAAGTTGCATTAGGAAATAGTTTCTTTCCAGAAGTACTACAGGCAGTTGTCTCCCTGCAGGCAGACACTAAACATCCCTGCTGACAATCAAACAAACCACCAGCCCATCTTATAGACTGTTTCAGCACAAGCTACACCTTATGTAAATTATTAAATGGGACATGTGGAAACAGAGGGAATTCAATAGAAACATGTTCTAGAGATGAACAAACCTTAACTTAGAACGACCGCATGCTGTAAGGCTAGCAAAAACTGCATATCTCTTTAATTCATGCCAGGTACCACACCTTTTGTCGACGATGGGAGAGGTGATATACTATGAGAGTGATATATGGCCGCAGTAAATACTAAATAATCTGATATCTATTCAGGTTTGTTTTTGTGGTGGTAAAATGAACTCCTCCACAACAAACCTACTTGCAATGCTAGTAATGTCTCAGTAATGTCTCTGTACTTGTCACTACAATCAAATGAGCTGGTGTCTACCTGGCTTTGTTGAGTCTCCTTTTGTTTCTGGGCCTCCAGAGTCCGTCTGCAGCTCCATTCCTTCAGAGCTTCCTGCACTTGTGGTGTTAGGCAGCCAGAGAATGGTTGATCCTGCTCCAGGCTCTGGATCAGACACAGGCTGGCATATACGCTGGTCAGGTAGTACCCGCCTAGAGACAAAAAATAAAAGATTGCAGGAGGAAAAAGTAATATTTAGTTTGTAGTACTAATACAGGAACAACTATGATAATCAGCTACAGCAGTGTTACTTCTAGACAAAAGCTGAGTTGCTAGATGCTACTGTTTAAAGCTGGGTTTTTACTCACATGTATATACAGGGGTTGGACAATGAAACTGAAACACCTTGTTTTAGACTACAATAATTTATTAGTATGGTGTAGGGCTTCCTTTTGCGGCCAATACAGCGTCAATTCGTCTTGGGAATGACATATACAAGTCCTGCACAGTGGTCAGAGGGATTTTAAGCCATTCTTCTTGCAGGATAGTGGCCAGGTCACAAAGTGATACTGGTGGAAGAAAACGTTTCCTGACTCGCTCCTCCAAAACACCCCAAAGTGGCTCAATAATATTTAGATCTGGTGACTATGCAGGCCATGGGAGATGTTCAACTTCACGTTCATCAAACCAATCTTTCACCAGTCTTGCTGTGTGTATTGGTTCATTGTCATCATGATACATGGCACCGCCTTCAGGATACAATGTTTGAACCATTGGATGCAGATGGTCCTCAAGAATGGTTCGGTAGTCCTTGGCAGTGACGCGCCCATCTAGCACAAGTATTGGACCAAGGGAATGCCATGATATTGCAGCCCAAACCATCACTGATCCACCCCCATGCTTCACTCTGGGCATGCAACAGTCTGGGTGGTACGCTTCTTTGGGGCTTCTCCACACCGTAACTCTACAGGATGTGAGGAAAACAGTAAAGGTGGACTCATCAGAGAACAATACATGTTTCACATTGTCCACAGGCCAAGATTTGCGCTTCTTGTACCATTGAAACTGACGTTTGGCATTGGCATGAGTGACCAAAGGTTTGGCTATAGCAGCCCGGCTGTGTATATTGACCCTGTGGAGCTCCTGACGGACAGTTCTGGTGGAAACAGGAGAGTTGAGGTGCACATTTAATTCTGCCGTGATTTGGGCAGCCGTGGTTTTATGTTTTTTGGATACAATCCGGGTTAGCACCCGAACATCCCTTTCAGACAGCTTCCTCTTGCGTCCAGAGTTAATCCTGTTGGATGTGGTTCGTCCTTCTTGGTGGTATGCTGACATTACCCTGGATACCGTGGCTCTTGATACATCACAAAGACTTGCTGTCTTGGTCACAGATGCGCCAGCAAGACGTGCACTAACAATTTGTCCTCTTTTGAACTCTGGTATGTCACCCATAATATTGTGTGCATTTTCAATATTTTGAGCAAAACTGTGCTCTTACCCTGCTAATTGAACCTTCACACTCTGCTCTTACTGGTGCAATGTGCAATCAATGAAGACTGGCTACCAGGCTGGTCCAATTTAGCCATGAAACCTCATACACTAAAATGACAGGTGTTTCAGTTTCATTGTCCAACCCCTGTAGGTGATCTCAAAACTTAAAGTATGAAAAATAAGTGAAGAAAAATGTCACAAGCTAGCCTGGATCTAGCATAAGTCCAAAGTGGACTCTTCCCACAAAGAGGGCCCTTTGAGAAGGAAAAACATAAATGAAGTAAACTGGCCTTTTTTAATTAAATAAATAAATATTGCATTCGATTGGCAACTGGCAACCAAAGTGTCAAGAAGTGTTGTCTAGCAGGAGTGGGCAGAATGAGCAGTTGAATTATCTACCCTGACTCCAGGTCAATAAACAAGTGAATTAACTGCAACACTTGGCTTAGCTGATCTAGGACGTTTGTCTCTCAATAGGAAGGCTGTGGTAAAGTCAAAAGAAAATGAATCACAAATGCTTGAAAAAAATAACTTGGATAAATAGTGTACTTTGTGCTTTATCAGTGCAGGGACAGCTAGCTTGTAGCAGTGCTAACATCACTGAGCCAGAGGACTAAAGGAAGGAGATCTGTGGGGGCTCAGTGTTTAAAGAAGAAACTGTCAAGATAAAATAACCCATGAAAGTAACTATTTAGCTGTCTTTACATTATGTATTTACTGCATAAACTTTGCTTTGTTGTTCTTTTACATGATCGCATCTCTGAGGTATGATGTACTGAAGAACAGTGTTATGCCTTAGATTTCCTTCAGTTTTTTTTTGTCACGCTTAAATGATTCAGGTATTCAAAATGATTTTAAGATACAAACAAAGCAGTTTTCGAAGTATTATTTACATAATAACAGGCAGTTATCAGGCCTAGCCAGATAGGCCTAATTACTGTCAGACCTGTACAATTAAGAAATCTTTTAAGTAGAGCCTGTCCAACAACATGAAGTAGGCTAAAAAACCAACACACCAGGTCCTGATCAAAAGAAAGTCAAGGACAGATGAAAATAAGAGTCATTAATATCTATCAACCTGGAAAGGGGTAGCAAAGCCATTTTGTAAGGCTTTGGGACTCCATGTAATAGTGAGGGAACCTTTTAAAGGAGTGGCCAGTCTATCAAACCTCCTCCAAGAGCACATTGCCAACTCATCGAGGAGTTCAGAGAAGAACCCAGAACAACATTTAAAGCACTGCTGTAATTTTAGGTTTTCCTTATTAGTTTATCACCTCTGTTTTTTACTGTGGTTAGGTCATGTCTTATTAGTTAATTCATTTGTGTTTAGCTTTTCACTTATTCTTGTGTTCTGATTTTATATTTTAGTTTATTCTGGGGTGATAGGCTTGTCCTCCTTTGTGTTTTGTCAATCTCTATTTGTGTTTTTTGTGTTAATTAGCCTCCTTTCCTCAGTGCGCTGCCCAGCACTATCCTTTCAAAGCTGTTCCATATTCCCCTTATAAGCTCACCTGAATCCAATATTATTCTCCACCCTGACCTCTGTGTATACACTCACTGGTTTCCACTGTTCTTTACTGGTTACATCTGCTCCATATCCTGTTCTCCTCATGCTCTTTCTGGAAGGTTTTCAGTTATATTTTCATTAAACCTGCTGCCATTCTAAGCCCTATCCTTTGTCTGCATTTTGGTCTTTCTCCTAACTCACAAAACATGACAACTGCAGCCTCACTTACGATCACTGTTCATGATTCAACTACTATTAGAAAGAGACAAAATGGCATCCACTGCAGAGTTCCAAGGCAAAAACCACTGCTAACCAAAAACAAAAAGTTCATCTCACATTTGCCAAGATATGGTGACAGACTGACCAAACAAAAGTGGTGCTTTTTTGGAACTTTATGAAAGGAGGGCATCCTGATACATCTGGTATAAAACTACCACAACATTTAAGAAAAGGAACCTCCTCCTTAGTCAAGCATCTTACATGGTAGTGTGATGGTACCAATGCCAACATTGGCAAATTGTGACAAACATCCAAATAGTTACTTCTCCTGTTAGCGGGCAGAGTTCAGATTGTTAAAAACTTTTATAATTTTATCGTGGCACAAAAAAGACCAATTCTGAAGAACAGTTACCATAGAAATTTGATCATTTTGAGGCATTGTCCAGAGCTGCAGAAAGGTCTCAAACAGCTAATTTGCTGGTCTACTAATTTAGTAACAGAAGGCTCAGAGAATGCATTGCTTATGAAAAATATGCTCAATGTTTGACTAGTGGCCAAAATAATCTGTTTTTTTGTGTCTATATTTGTTTTTTATGTTTACACCCTATATTTCAGTGCAACAAGAGAAGGTTCGGGTCGTACCTTCTCCGCCAAGCCAGGAGGGCTCCAGCAGCTCCATCATGTACTCCACCTCTATCAGCAGGTTAGGCCTGTTACATTCCACTATCACATAGGATAACGCAGGAAGGAAGTCATCCAAGCTAACATCCTGCCCTGTAAAACAAGGGCAATAAAAGAACATGATTTCATTAGATATTTACCATTTCAAATGAAATAACTATATGGTGTCTGCAAATCAGGTATGAAAAACCAGATTTTTATCAATTACAGCCAGACTGACATATCACAAACTAATGTTCATGACACACTTTATAGATACACAGTGTATGAATTTGGAGTCTCTGATAACATATCAAGAAAGTTTTTTTTCACAGGTATCAAAGAGCAGCTGTGGTAATAAAATCTAAATCTTGAGAAACAAACTTTGACCTTTTGGAAAAAATCACATCTAAGACCAACCAGTCCAGGTCCTTGCCAGAATTTTGATGAACACAAAAGGAAAACAATATGTGCTTCAGTTTAAAAGGCTGAACTAAACTTTGTGGACATGCTGATGTCTCACCATGTAAAGTCCCCATTGCCTTGTGGACAAACTTGCAAACTTGGAGCAGCAAGAGCACTTTATCAATGGGCGAGTGTGTTCGCTGCATAAGGATCAGTTTCTGCTTCACCCTCTCCACCTCTTGGACATCTGGGACCCCCGTCCGCACACCAAGCTGCTCTATGGCCCCGTTCCCTTTCAGGCGGAGCATGTTCTGAGTGAGCCGCTGGGTGGAGCCATCCTGATTGTGAAAAGCTGTCAGGGCTTTCTCAAGGTGGCACTTCAATGGCCTGAGGATACAGGAGAACATGGCCCGCTCCAATGCCAGGTCTGCAAAAAGAGAAGGAAGGAAACTGGAAACTGATTTGGTGTTGTCTTCTAAGTGTTTTATTTTGCTGATTTATAGCTGAAAAAACACAGGAACAGGCAATATGCCCAGAGGGATACACTGCCCAGTAATGATAATTATTATAGTGTCAGTCATGACAAAAAAGGCATGCTTTAACTATACAAAATGAATAATTGATTATTTCAAAAGCAATGAACAATTGAAAAAGAAAACCAAAAAAAGATCCCCAGGTTTTTTAATTAAGATTTATTTTTGTAGTGGGGTACTGCTGTAGCTTTGTACTAGGAACAAATCCATCCACTCAGGATTTTGATTGTTACAATTTTCACTAACCTTTAGGTCAATATAAATTCATCCTGTCATAGGTCTGCAGTTGCTGCATATTTCCCTTTTTACATACTTTTTCAATAAAATGCATGATAGAAATAGACCAAAACTTAACTGGTTACATATGTCAAGCTCTTACCCATTTTCTAGTTTTACTTACTGTTATTGGTTTATTTTTTATCTTGATTGGCAGTTATACATCTAAATAAATAAAGTTCCTAAAGTTATTTTAGGACCTCAATAAATCAAAGAAATGAAAAAATCAACAACTGTTAGGTAGTTTTTATCCATTCCCTTTTAACAGAATAGTGGTTATTGGTTTTAAAAAAATCTTTAAATTACTTTCTATTTTTTACAGTGATCATTTACTCACTATCTGCCAATAAAAGAAAACTAATAATAATGTAGCAGCTAACTGACTAAGGATAACGCAATAAATTACTCTGATTCAAAGTTTTATAATGATAATTTAGGCAAAATGTAGAAATCTGACAAATCTGTTAAAGTGGTGGTTTAAACTCCGTGTACCAGTATATACAAAAAATGTTTTCTGAATGATGCTTTTAGGGTCTGCAAGTTTCAGGTTTACTTTGAGGTTTTGTGATATTTATTTTTCTGCCTGATATGATCAGACAGATAAAACTGAAATTCTTTAACATACAGTTTAAGATTTAGGAAACCCATTATTCTTAAAAACATTTTAATTGTAAACCTGACAAGAACAACAATTATGCTCCAGTGGGAATGAACCTATGCGGAATTTTCAAGAGCTCTGCACTAGAGGTCTTGTAAAGTAGGAACAGCCTTGGCCAGAGAAACTTGGTTCTTGCCACCTTAAGCAAAATAACCAGTTTCTATGTTTTTGAGAGTATGTACTGGCCTTTAGTCTGCCATGAAAATATACTGTTTTGTATAGACAGCAGTACAAAAACAAAAACACACAGCAATAGTAGCGGTAATAAACACTTGTTAGTACTGGAAATCTTTAAAAAAACAGTAATCATAAAAACAATTGAAAAACATAATGACAATTACTCTTGTCTTTCTTATTTTATTTACAGTGGCTAAGAAAATGAAGCTCTGTGTTATATTTATACTCCAGGGAAACAAGGAGTCATAGATCACTGAACAAAAGTTCCCGAACAAAAATGGAAATGCATTCACAATAAAGGTTTGATTTCTTTGAGGTTTTCTGTCTGGGATTATATTACTGCAATAAAAGTTGGATTCAATATGAAGTTCTGATTTTTTGTAGCAAGTCTCTGTGAAATTCTTATCAGCATTAGTTTACTTTTTGGAAATAGAAAGATGACATGTCACTGTTAGCTTGATGGAAACTAAATAAGTCATCAGAGCAGTAGAGGCTAGCCACTCTTTCACTGTACATTTTTAACAGTCTACAGTTTCCAGACAGATGATTGTTACGTTTGGAGCTGTTTCAGTCATCTGAAGAATGTCCCTATGTGCATGTGTAGTTACGTCGTTTGAACCTTCTGACTAGATCTGACCGGCTTTGCATCGTAAGGACATTCTAGCTCCACCAGGAATGGAGTAAACTGTTGTAAATTTTGTGTTGTTGTGCAGCAGGATCGTAGATGATATGTTCCTGTGCTTTCTTGTTCTGATAGATGTTTGAAATGTATCCCGATGCACTTGAAATCTGCTGATCCTCCAAATGAGCAGATACAGTGTAGGTCTGCTAAACTTTTTAACTTTCACCACTTGTACTTACTTTTCCAACAAGCTGACAGTGATATGACATGTTTTTGACTCCAGCTAGCAAACTATTACAGTAATGAAGGTTTTATGTCATATCTTCTGTTCACTTGTTTCAACATTACAGCATAATGTTGTTATAATAATAACTTCACAGAACCTCACTTGCAAAAATCTGACTGAACTAACCCTTTAAGGGTTTTATACATCTCTATCAGGGGTGGCAGTAATTGAGCTGCAACATAACCCTGATTTTCTCCTCAGGACACATTTATAGGAATGGCCTAATTCTCTCCTAAATATATTATATTTGTTAAATGCTACACTGTAACTGTAAAACAAACACTTATTATTTGTTGCAATAGAAAAACCGCATGTGTCTGTAAAACTAATCTTTTTTTGGCCTGGCAACAATAATTAACAATATCCAACCTCATGTCCATGCACATGCGTGCTCTCACATGTGGAGACACTCTCAACGTAGTCAGTGGGCACTCCTGACTCAATATTTTCCACTTATCATCAATCTCCTCCCACCCCTCCATCATGTTTCCCTCCTGTATAATCCCCCACATCCCTCCTCCATCTACCTTGTGATCAATCACTCCTCCCTCTCAGCATCCAGCTCTCATTTACCAGCTCTGGAGAGTAACACATTACATGTAACGTGATTACAGCTTTGTTACATACGAGCAGCTTTTGTACAAAGGTGACTATATTTTTTTAAGCTGTTACTCACAGACCTGTAACTGGTTACACTTTCCAAGTAACCTGCCTATTTCTATGTCTCCCTCCCACCCTCCAGTGAATCGTGCAGCTTTTCAAGTGAGCGTGGGACTCTGATATCTTTTTATGATAAACGAGGGGGAGAGAAAAAAAATGCAAATGCCTCCCGCCGACGCAATGAGAGATAAATCAGAATCGCAGTGCAATAGGAAGAAAGGAAGGAAGGAAGTAACGGAGGATGAACGGAAGGCTGAGGCCAACCACCCTCCAGCCCTCCCGCCAAAGCCTCTAAACAGCTGGGTAACCATCATTTGTTATTACACAAAATAACACCTGTGAGGTACGCACAAAGAAGTCCAAACACAAAGGAAAAATCCCACGCACAGGACTGTGTCAACAGATCCAACCACTTTCCTTGCAATGTAAGCTCCTGTAATGTCTTTAGAGTACAGAGACCAGTCAAGTGCTGAATGGGAAGCTTGTGAGTGTGGGAACGTCAGGCAGGGCTATCCCAACACTGTTTGATAAACATCAGACACAATATGACCACCCCCTCCAACCACCACTTTACTACTACACAGGCTGCTTTGTGTTGACAGTTTCCTTTACTGGAGCCTCGACAGCCCACCATGTCTGCTTCTATAAACCTACCTCCTCTGACACCATCTAGGTTTCAGCTTCAATGTTCTCTAATTGTTCAGTATTTTTCTTTCCCATATTTTTTTTGTATTTCTCATTGTCTCTTCCTTTCAGTCTGGCAAGCTCATGATGTGTACAAATGACAACTTCACACGGATATCGAACACATATTTTATTCAAGCACAGAAGACTTAATCCAATCAGAGAATTCACATAGTTAGCTGGGATGGATGGATGGATGGATGGATGGATGGATGGATGGATGGATGGATGGATGGATGGATGGATGGATGACCTAACGAACTTTATCTATGTTTATGAATGAACTTCCAAGGAACTAAATGCAGTAAAATCCATAAGAAATATAATTATGAGATTTTTTTTATTATTTTAATTTGACTTAATTTTGGAATCTGTGTGGCTGGAATTTACTTTCAGAGGAGTTGTTGAAATCCTAAATAAAAACAGAACTATGCCAGGCACAAGTAACATTTGATCAGAGATCTCATGATTGATTTGCGATTTCCAGTTATGTCATGCTCTGATCTGCCAGTAATTTTGCTCTATTCTGATTTGCCCTTAAGAACCATAAATACCAAGACAATACTGTTTTTCTAGTTTCTGCATAAAATGAAATTCAGCGGTCTTAACTGTGATAGCCACACCTATAGCTACACTACAGGAAAGTCACTCTCATTCATTTTTATTTATTGTTTAGTATATTTATGGTTTTCATTAATCCAAACACAATGACATGGTTTTGTTTAGAGTAAATGTTTATTGACTTGATATTTGTTGTATGTGTAAGAGCACATTTGGTTCACTTATATTTTTAATCAACTAATTTCTCACCTTTGATTTGTTATAATCACCAATTCTTGTTTATTTTACCAATTTCTTACATTGCATGATTCTTGGGAGTTTGCCCAGACAAGAGATGGTGGACAGGGGTCAGAGCACCTAAAATACATAGAGGGGATAATTGGACTGCACCACCAGATTCTGGTGGAGAGAGGAAATTTGTATTCTCTTTAATTCAAGTAGGTTTTTGTATTTAACTCAAGATTTCTATTTAAAGTTTAATACTTTTGATTTCTTTCCTTGGCGTTTAGTTTATCAACAAACATAACTGTACTTCGTTGTTTTCTTGTAGTTACTGGCTGTATTGAGTATAGTTTCCCCTATCAAGTTGTAGTGGTCTGGTCAGCCATTATACATTACATGACCTGGAGTAATTTCTGTGTTATGTGTTGTTTTTGCAGTCAATTGGTTGTTAAGTTTATATTTTTTTGCCTGAGTTCAGTTTTATTTCTTTGACCTCTTAACGTTTTTAACAATTTTTTTTTTTTATTCTGTCACTTTGCAACTCGGTCCACCACATTAACAATAAACTGTTTGCAGTAAAATAAAACAAGGCTTTCTCAAAAATTTATAAATGATTCATTCATGTCTTTGTAATGAGCCTTAAGAAGCATTTCTGTCGGGATTGTATGAGAAACAGAGCAGTCAGTATTACACAGCTCTGCAGTTTAACAGGATCTAACCATTATATCAAAATAAAGACAAAACAATAACATTAAAAAAATTATTGATAGACAAAACAAGAAATTCCACAGAAACAGCTGTTTTAACAAAATCACTGGTACTACATTAAAACGCCCCGTAAAACACATTTGACCGAAGCCTTTTTGAAATGTACTCTTTACTGTTTTAGTTTAACTGAATGTTGAAGCTATTAATTAGTAAAACATGATTTCCTGTTTCCCTGGGGTATAATAAGATACAGATGGCTATTTCTCTTCAAAATGGAACTGACAAGAGAACATGCACACAGTGAGGAGAAGGGTAAGGGAGGTAAAAAGAGTTTTCAAATCTTGCTGGTACAGAATTGAAGTAAAGAGTAATGTTTCTGAGCCACCAAGTCCCAATAATATACTTTGGGCATTCAATACATCTATACTACGGTGAATTGGGAAGGGTTCTGTGGATGAATGTTCTTAGCCAGAAAATCACTTTACAAGCTAAATAGAGCTTTTACTCTGAATTTTCCACCAGTTATTGTGGAACATAATTTTAGAAAGCCTCCTGAACAGCAGGCTTTCATTGGATTCTTTAGATTCATTGTTTTCATTGTGTTTGTTTGTAGTTATTCCACTGAGCGTTACTAGCTGTGCTTAAGATGGGGTCTTGCATGTCAGTGAATCTGCCATTGTTTAACCTGGCACACCAGCCACACAAATTAACCTTCTCACTCTAATAAACCAAATTAGAGCACAATAGAGATTTAAACACCATTCTCCTCTCAAGATCCACCCCCCCGAACTACAAACTTGGCTATTGAAAATCACAAATATGAATAATTTCTCTGTTAATATTGTCTGTTTGTCATGTAGTGTAGGTTTTGGGTTGAACCAAAGTGCAGACAAGAAATTGGGATGAGCAGAAAGAATGATTTAATAAAGAAACAAAAAAACATACAAGTAGAACAGGACATAGAGCACGAGCCGAGTAACGGGAAAATCCAGCAACAAGAACCCATGAGCTTAGATACTGAGGCTGGGCTGGAAAATGACAAATGAACCAGAAGGGTTAATCAGAGGAAATGTGGAATAGCTGTGGCAGAATGAATGCAGCAAAGCTGAGGGAGGGAGACACAAAGAAAGCTGTACTAAGACACAGAGAAACTACAAACTAAGGGAACAAGACTAACTGTGATTTAAAGGAAATAAATCCAAATGTTCAAATACACACAGCAAGACTGGTAAAAGATTGGTTTGATGAACATGAAAGTGAAGTTGAACATCTCCCATGGCCTGTACAGTCACCAGATCTAAATATTATTGAGCCACTTTGGCCAGGTCACTACGTTTTCCTCCACCAGTATCACGTAGTGACCTGGCCACTATCCTGCAAGAAGAATGGCTTAAAATCCCTCTGACCACTGTGCAGGACTTGTATATGTCATTCCCAAGACGAATTGATGCTGTATTGGCCGCAAAAGGAGGGACTACACCATACTAATAAATTATTGTGGTCTAAAACCAGGTGTTTCAGTTTCATTGTCCAACCCCTGTATATTATAGATTCATTAGAGTGAGTAAAATATTCCAAGCTATTATTTCTTGTCATTTTAATGATTAAAACCTGTAATTCAGTGTCTCTGAAAATTAGCAATAAATAAGATCAATTTAAATCAAGCATTTTCAATGCATAAATGTTATGTTATGGCCATATATTTTATGATTCTGCACTGTTTGTCTGCAACATCTCTGCTCTGCCTGCTGATCTTCTCTGTACTGCAGCTATTAGGAGGATTGTTATCACCTGCTCCTTCCCAGCCAGCTCCCTAATCACACCTCCCCAGCTCCACCAGTGCACCTGGCTTCATAAGCAGCACTCTGGCAGACAAACAGCACCAGATTATTAAAAGCCTTATGTGAGTTAATGTCCAGCGTATTTCCATGCTTGCCTGATTCTGATCTCATTTATGCCCCCTGGGTTTCTCTGCTCTGCTTTGCCCTCGTCAAATATTTTCTTGGCTTCTGATTTCTGGACATCAACCTTGCTTCTGCCTCCCGACGGCCTAACCCCTAGATCCGTCTACCTGAATCTGCCACCCCGTCCATGTGCCCCGACCAACGATTTAAGCCTCTCCCTCGGATCCTGTCACTTGACTCTGCTTCCCCGGCTCTGACCCAGCTTCTGTTCCTTGACTAGACCGCACTCTGCTCCCTCACAGGGAGTACAAACCTGAGAGCCAACCGACCCAACAATGCAGATGACACGAAGGCCATTATCAAAGCAACCTGGGTTTCCACCGCACCTCGGCAAAACCACAGACTGACTGCCTCCATGCCACGCCCACTGATGCAGTAATTCATGCAAAAGGAGCCCCAACCAAGCATTGAGGGCATAGAAATAAACATACATTTCATAAGCCTGACAATTGTGTTTTTCAAGAATCCTTTTTTATTGATCTTATATAATGTTCAGATGT
Organism: Girardinichthys multiradiatus; assembly: GCF_021462225.1. Lineage (NCBI taxonomy): Eukaryota > Metazoa > Chordata > Actinopteri > Cyprinodontiformes > Goodeidae > Girardinichthys > Girardinichthys multiradiatus. Next base: position 31,983,968 of record NC_061807.1, read on the forward strand.
TGGGTTTTCATTACCTGTAAGTCAGAATCATCATAATCAAAAGAAATAAAGGCTCACTTTCTGAAATGAGTAACAAAATATATGGAATTTTTTCACAATATTCAAATTTTTCATTCATTCATTCATTGGTTGATTTGTAACCAAATGCAGATGCACATTTGGCTTGGTTCACCATGTTTCAATTTCAATTTGGTCTTGAAATTTGACCAAACTGAGCATAAGAGGCAAAGGAAAAGCAGGCTATATGACCTGAGTGGATCTAGCACCTGACTGTAAAAACCAAAGGAAATTCATAGTGAGGAGGGTGGAAGGATGAGTGGAAATAGGTGAGCTAATTAAAATGGGGAGTTGTCCGACAGGTGATGAGAAAAATTACAAAAAGAAAACAAGAAAAAAGCATTAACCAAAAAAACAAACAAACAAAAAAACAACCAAAACCAGCCGAAAAACAATAATATAGAAGAGAGTAACTGGTAGTTAGATAACTAACAAAAGGACTCTGACCATAAAATTAGCTTACTTCAAGCACTATTCCTTGTGATTTCAAATATGGGGGCAACAGGATGCATGAAACCTAGGGTAGGAGTAGGGATAACAATAGAAAACCAGATTCACCTTTAATTATTTTGCATAAAAAATGCTCCTCTAGTTGCATCTTTTGCTTATTCCTTACCTGAAACTGTAGTGCTTTACAAAGAATGAAAAACTAATTCCGAGTATTACTTCAATGATTCTGGCGAAGGAATGAACGTAAAACATCTATTTTGAAAAAAAGCATGATTATTAAGAGGGATTTCTGGTCCTTTTGGACTTTTAGGTTGTCCTCAAATTGCCTGACTTAAACTAAACAAACAAACTGACTTAAAATGATGTAAAAACTGTTATGGAAATTATTTTATTAAGTGTTCCAAAGTGTATGACCTTTGGTTTACCTCACTCCAGTGAACATCTGTGTTAGAGGAGGAAGCTGTAAAAGCCATTATCAGAAGTTTAATGGTTAAGGCCATTTGTTACGGTGATGCCTCGGGGAGAGTAGATGGTTGTTCCTAGGTAACCTAGTCACCTCTGAACCCGAGAAGGGTCTAGGGTCGTAAAACACAGACTCTTTGAAGTTGAGATAACACTGTCATGTTCTGGTATAAATACTGTGTGTAAATGTTGATCGGGGCTCTGTTTCAACTGACTTGCTCGGTGACAGAGTCATTCAAACGCTTAATGCCTTTGAATAAAACTTATAAAGACAAAGTCCGGATTTTCTCTTGTTATGAGTCAACGTCTACCCACTTTGATAAGAAAATTCCACAACAAAACACAGATGACTGCAAAACTATGTGTTCAGATATGTTTTGTGTGTTTCTGTGGGTTTACCTTTCTCGTTTTCGGGCACTAGGGTTTCAATAGGAGGCTCAAGTTCTCTGCTGTCCAGCAAGCAACACTTTGCCTGTGACAGGAAAAGGCGCAGACCCTGCAGAAGCTGCACTGAAGTTACACCTGTCGACAAAGATGACGAAGAGGAGCTTAGCGTTTTGAGCACTTTTCTCTGCTCCTGGAGGAAGTCCTGAACCATGCCCCCAAAGACTGAGCGTCTGTCTCGGGCCAATTCCTCCACCAGTTGAGTCAGACGCTTGTCAGGTGCAAAAAAACACACAAAAGCTTCGCTCATACGATGCAGCCCTCCGCGGCCTCGTGAGCGGACGAGTGGCGGGCGGTGGAAGATGTTTGTTTGGGCTTGGGCCATGCTTTCTGGTTCTGAATCTGAGTCATTTTCATCATCCATACTGCTGAAGGAGCTGCAGCTGTCAAGCTCAGCCAAGGACGGGGCTGGCCGGTGCTCCAAGCCCAGAACTGTTCCTTCGATTCCCGGCTCCTGCTGGAACTTGGGTGTATCATCATTAGCAGCAGACGTCTTGAACAAGAGAGAAATCATGCTTCCCAGTTATCACATGATAAAAAGTTGATTTTTTTAAAGCATGCACAACCATTAAAAATCACCTCAAACCACAGAAAAAATCTCAAGAAATCACTGTGCTCTTCACTATCTGAAATTCAAATATTGTCCTGTTACCTGCGGCACATATATGGTCATCATATCGTCTTCCTCTGCTGACCCAGGCGATACTGCGGGAGTTCTCCTCAGAACACCGGCCCCTGCATGAACTCTTCTCTGTGGGTTAGGGCTAGCCTTGTGCAGCCCCTCCGATCCTCCAGGCTGCTCCAGTGATTGTGGAGGTGAGTAGGAACCTTCAAGGGACAAATTCATGGAGGACTCTGAGAGACGAAGACGCATGCTGCGCTTGAAGCGATGCCGTTTATTGGAGGCGCTGTGGTTTGTGTGATGTGGCTGCTGCAATTAGGAAAGATAAGATTCAAAGCCAGATGACAAAATGCAATTTGTAGTCATATTAGAAGTCATTTCATTATTTTAGAAAGTTTGAAACTAACCTTGCAAACCTCCAGCTGAAGAAAGAGTGGGTTGATAAAGCAGACTTTGCCTTGTTTGCCTTGAGTCATCAGAGAACATTGGTCTTCATTTCCCCCCATGTGGGCATGGGCGCTGCTGGTTGATGCAACAGGCCCTAACGGCCCATTTTGGATGTCTACAGCGCTTGGTGAACTCCAGAAGTCTAATAGAAAATCCAAGAGGAAGAAGGGCGCTCAGAAATCAACAGTTCAAATAAAAAGAAATCAGTTGATAGGTAGTAAGAAACTAATTAATCTATAGCAAAGGGAAGCAACAGCAGGCAGGGACCATTTAAATTAATGGCAGAAATTTAAAAAACATTTCTGATCAGTTATAAAAGCTACCAGGTTGCTCTATCAATGATGCTTTTGGTGTGGATGCTGTTACCAAGTGAAGAAGCTGCTTTCAATATCAGTGAAATTTTTAAAACTAAATTAAAAGGAAACACAGACATGTAAGAACCTATTTAGAAGGACGCCGTGTTTCCTACGACATGTTTAGACATATCAGAAGCTTATTCAGACTGTGAGAAAGTCCTTGGACAAGTCATGGAATATGCTAAATTTGGAAATGTTGGCAGACTTTTGGAAATCTCACAATTAATGGGTATACATTTGCTGCAAAATAAATACAAATACTGATGTTCCTCTAATGCTTGCCACAACTTTACAGGGACTGCTCTCTCTCTCAAACCCAGGGTGACGTCGTTTCTGTTCCTCGTATAAATAATGAATGATTGTTCAAGGCAGTAAGGCTACAAAATGAATCCTGTTCTTATATCTTGTTATATTATAGTTCTTAAAGAGAAATCAGAATGGAGAAAAATTGGTATTGACATGTCAAACCTTTCCAAAACATGGAGATTGGAAAATGGCCACCCAACTCTGACCAGGTTATTTCTAGTTTCAAGGCAACCTTGAAAAATTGCTCTTTTTTTCCCTCTCCTGAAAAATTCAAACTATGCAGCATTTATGGTTCATTTTCATTTAGTTCTTGAACATAACCTCCAATATCCATCGGTGCATGATTGAATTCAGTGCCTGAATTGCAAATCATTCAGCATGAAATCCACAGCTGGCCCGTATGTCATTTAAATGGTGATTATGCAAAGGGATGGTGGATTTAGGCTTCAATTAATCAGCCAATTATAAATGTTTTCAACTTAAAAATTCACCAAATGCTTGCTGAAGAAAAAAACTAACAAAAAAATTTAAAAACATTGCTAGAACCTGATTCAAAACAGTCTAGACTTTCCAGAATCTGCTTGTGATTCGGCCATCATGAAGTCACACCTCGCTCTTTGCTGCTGCAGCGCAACAGCACATGTTTCTGTGTTAAAATAGATGCAAACTGGCAGTCACTTCTTCACACAGTTGACTTTCTCACAACTGATATGCAGATATTCTTCATTCTGTTAATTGTTGTGACAAGGGAAAACTGTC